>NC_135655.1:122372244-122529471 GCF_964188315.1 Podarcis muralis | reverse complement strand
CATATAAGCATACAGTCAACGAAAACATTCAAACACATTTCACTTGGGTCTGTAATTAAGTTATCATCTGTTTGCTCATACGTTAAAGTCTTACTTCCAGTCTTTGTTCTTTGTGTTCACTTGTCAATCAGTGTAATTTTTGCTTTGTTAAATTAGTGTGTGCTGATCTGGGTAGACACACAAATAGTAATCTCATCCGGCATTCATGACTTGGTTTTCTTCTCCAACGTATGGCAAAACTGGATGCTAGTCATGGGCGGGAGGGATGGGAAACCTGCAGCGCTCTAGAAGCCATTGGACTCCAACTCCCATTTGCTCCAGCCAGCATGGCTAATGGTTAGGGATGTTGGAAATTGTAGTCCAGTGGCAATTGGAGGTCCACAAGTTCACTACCTAGGGTGAATAGAGACAGGACTTTGGTAGCACTGTTATCTCTTTTCTCCTCAGTGTTAAGTATAGTGATTTAGTTTACTGAAACTGGGGATGCTTAAATGCATTACAGTGGTACCTCGGGTTACATACGCTTCAGGTTACAGACGCTTCAGGTTACAGACTCCGCTAACCCAGAAATAGTACCTCGGGTTAAGAACTTTGCTTCAGGATGAGAACAGAAATTGCGGGGCAGCGGCACGGCGTCAACAGGAGGCCCCATTAGCTAAAGTGGTGCTTCAGGTCAAGAACAGTTTCAGGTTAAGAATGGACCTCTGGAACAAATTAAGTACTTAACCTGAGGTACCACTGTACTATGTGTTTCATTCTGGAATGTTCCCCAATAACTCTCGTGTGATTGGTTAACTCTGGTCACATGGGAGGTATCTTATAATATTTTCCATTTTGTTTTGTGTGTGAGTGACTTGACTGTAATGGGCCATGACCACTGAAGAACAGACTATTAGATAACTCTCTAAATGCAATAGAGGAGAGGAGGGCTAATGTTTCTGTGGGAATGTATGTGACAGACAAAAGTAAAGAAGTTGATGTTCTCCCAGAGAAGCAGTAAGGAGAAGTCTGCTGGAAGGAGAAAGTGGAAACTTCTCAGAAGGAACTTCATGGCCTGGCAGGGTCATGGGCAGAAGGCTGAGTGCAAGTCCTGGAAAGAGAGAAAGATACAGTTTGAATGTTTAAGGAAGAAGCTGTAATCTTCAACTAAGAAAAAGAATAAGTCCATGCTTGAATAAATACTTGCATTTATTCTTCTTTAGCTATATGTTCTGCAAGTAAAAGCTCTTGAATATTTCAACAAGTATTTGGACCTTGTTTTAATTTCAATAAGAGTCAGTATGGCACATGATGTTGGCTTCCTAGGTTCAATTTAGTTACTGTGCCAACACTCAGTACATAAGAATCTTTAAGTGGCAAGTATTGATTCTTTGGGAATTCTAGCCGCCCAGAGTGGCTGGGGAGGCCCAGCCAGATGGGCGAGGTATAAATAATAAATTATTATTATTATTATTATTATTATTATTATTATTATTATTATTAGAGATTTAGTCCCTGTTCAGATCTGGTCTTTTGGTTAATCTTCACTCGAGTTTATTGTGAAAACTGGAAAACGCAACAAATCTGTGTTTGCCACTGAGCATTCAGTCACCAGGAACCTGCAGCCAAATGTACCTCTATGACACATAAGTTTTTGAATTGAGAAACATGTTTAAAATAACTTTTATCAAAAAGCCCGAAGCTTTTTTACTAGGAATTATTGGAAGCGAAATACCAAAAAATATATAGAAATCTATTCAGGTATGTGACCACGGCCGCACGAATATGTTGGAAAGAGGTAAAAAATACCCATGAAAAAAGATTGGCAAATGAAGTTAATTGAATATGCAGAAATGGCAAAATTAACAGGAAGACTCAGAAATCAGGACAATAACAAATTTAAAAATGAATGGGAAATATTTATTGCATATATATCAAAGCATTGTATACAAGTTGATACATCAACAGGATTCTAAATAGCATTTGCAATATTTTAAAGAAAGATAGAATTAGATAGGAATAGATGGAGAATTTAATTTGGACATGCATGAATTAATAATAAAAATAAAGGAATCATGGAGAGGGTAGAGAGAAGTCAAGGGATTTGAAAAATCCCACATTTTGACACATTTTGATGTTGTATTGATTGTAAAAAGAGCATGGAAAATGTTACAGTTGTATTTAAACTTTTCTTTTCAATGTTTAAGTTTATATGATGTTTCTTATAATTAAAATTAATAAAAATACGTAAGTTTTCAAACAGCTGTTTGTTGGCATTCACACTTTACATCTTCAAGTGTATACATTTAAAAACCTTACAACTGAAAGATGCAATGTGTGAAGTTGGGCTAAGATTTGGAAAAACTTTTAGAGCATATTATAATATCTTGGCTCTGAGTCTGAATCTATTATACAGAGCTTGTTCCATCCCTCTCGCTCTTTCTCTCTCTGCGTGACATACGGCTGAAAGCACATCTGGAATGATTCACAGTTTGCTGTCTCAGGAATTAAACACCTGCAAAAGTCGGAATCGAATCTCAATTAGTCTCGCAATACTTTAATACATTTTGGCAGCAGCAATTAATCTAATTTGTGCATTTTGTACAACTCCTTTCCCTCCCCTGAAAGTAAAAGAAAGAAGGAAATGTAAACAGTAAAAAAAAAAAAAAAAGGTACCTAGCGATCTGGATACACAAGGTAGATCTTTATTTTCCTCTGGAATGTTTTTTGTATTATTATAAATGTCATCCATCATTTGTAATGAGAGCTGTCAGGAATATTTAGCTGAGAAGCAGGTACTTGATATGCTAATGGGGGTCTCTTAGTGAATTCATTTGGTTCTGCTGCATGACATTAATGGTCTTCATAATCTAATGAATGATGTGTGCAACAGAGGTGAAGCCAGGGGAAATGGCATTCAGAAACCAGTGGAAGTATACCTATAGTATATTCAACATATTACGCCCATTCCAGTTTATTTGCTTTTTTGTGTGAAGATATTCTGAAATATAAGCACATGTGCTTTCACCAAAGGGGCCCATCCTACCTCTCTAGTGGTAGGACGCTATGGGGTCAGGTGGACTGGGGTCAACTGTTCACAGCACAGTTTGGCAACCCATGGCTCTGTAGCAATGAGTAGACCTATCTCTAATTTCATTTTTTTAAAATCTTTTTTTAAATTTAAAACAAAACATATTATCCAGAAACCTATTATCCTTATGCCCCACCATTTTTCCTCCCTCCCACTCAAAACCCACCCACCCCCACCCCCCGGCTTCCCTCAGTTCCAGTCTCTGATTTCTGCTTTGTCTAATTTCAAAAGCCATTTGCAAGCAATCAGTTCAGGTCCTTACCATGAGCGATATAATAATAATAATAATAATAATAATAATAATAATAATAATAATAATACCCCACCCATCTGGTTGGGCCTCCCCAGCCACTCTGGGCGGCTTCCAACAGAATATTAAAAACGTTAAAAACTTCCCTAAACAGGGCTGCCTTCAGATGTCTTCTAAAAGTCAGATAGTTGTTTATTTCCTTGACATCTGATGGGAGGGCGTTCTGCAGGGTGGGTGCCACGACCGAGAAGGCCCTCTGCCTGGTTCCCTGTAACCTCACTTCTCTCAGTGAGGGAAGCTCCAGAAGGCTCTTGGAGTTGGACATCAGTGTCTGGGCTGAACGATGAGGGTGGAGATGCTCCTTCAGGTATACTGGGCCGAGGCCGTTTAGGGCTTCCAAGGTCAGCACCAACACTTTGAATTGTGCTCGGAAACATATTGGGAGCCAATGTAGGTCTTTCAGCACTGGTGTTATATGGTCTCGGCGGCTACTCCCAATCACCAGTCTAGCTGCTGCATTCTGGGTTAATTGCAGTTTCCGGATCATCTTCAAAGGTAGCCCCATGTAGAGTACATTGCAGTAGTCCAAGCGGGAGATAACCAGAGCATGCACCACTCTGGTGAGACAGTCCAGTCTCAGTCTCCATACCAGATGGAGCTGGTAGACATCTGCCCTGGACACAGAATTGGCCTGCACCTCCATGGACAGCTGTGAGTCCAAAATGACAGATGGAAGAGATCTGTCCCTGCCTTGGCAGACTGCTTGCTGGGGAACAGAGACAGCACACCCCATTACTCCCCACCCCACTGCTGCTGTCCCACCACTGCTGAAGCTTCCCTTCTCTGGGACACACAGTGGCGCCTGCAAAGCAGCAAGAGTACCCGTGGGTTCCTGCAAGATCTCACAGAGCTCTCGTGAGATCTCACGGAGCACATGGGATGTCACGAGATCTCACCCCAAGTTAGCACTGCTGCCTCTTCTCCACCAAAGCAGAGGCAGAGGAGTGGGTAGCACAGCCTTAGGGCATTTTATGTTCTACCACATGAGGCAGCTGCTTCCGCCTGCCTCATGGATGGGTCAGCCCTGGTGGGGAAGACAAAAGAGAGGGAAGGCAGTGAGAAGAAAGCAGGGAGAGGGAAGGAAGCAATATGCCTCAGAGAGGGATGGAAGAGCAGTTTAGTTCAGTTTGCACTTCACGGCACACTTACCCAATCCACACTTTACAAAGCAATACACAAACCCAAATTTCAAATTCCTTCAAAATTCACACTTCCCAGAAATCCGTGCTGCACTTCTCCAGCCAAATAATGTGTACAAAAATGCACATGTTAGGGTAAGGGCATATATTAGTGAAAATAACATTTAAAATGCACTGTATTGGGGGAAATTACCTTGCAAGGCCCCCCCCCTACTCCCTGCTTACTCCCATTTCTAATGGAATTCTACAACATCCCTGCTTACACGTCAAAAGGAGCATAACCTAAATTATAATTCTTGTACAAATCCTCCTCCTCTCCTCCTCCCACCACTTGCCAGTGTTCAGAATGGCAGATTTGATGACACTTGACTCCTTCCATGCCATCTCAACCAAAGTACTATCAGATAGGGGGATTATGACACCATCCCTACGCTTGTTAGGACAGTTTCTTAACACCGCGCACAATAGTCAACTCACGTAATCTGTTGGAAGGTCCTGTAGGATGTTTGACTTGCTACAAGATTTTCGCAAGATCTATTTAATGCTGATAAGAGGAAGAGGATTTATCCAGAAAATAGTTACTCTTCCAATCCTGTATTATAAATCTAATCTTCCAAGAGCATCACCTCTGTGCTCTGCTCCCTGGCTGTGGAGTTGCTCCATGGTTACATATTTTTTTTAAAAAAACCCTGACCAGCCTCTTTTCTCCTATTAGCATCCCAATTCTGTCCCTTCACCAGAATAATCTGTTTGTTTGTCTGCAGTGTTGATGATCTTTGATTATGGTGCTAACCTTTGAAGCTTTGTTAGATCTACCAACTAAAACCCATTTCTATGAAGGCAGTTTAGCCATAAGTTATGGGTCCCCTTGCTTTCAGTTGCCATCTACACAGCCATTGCCTTGGGCCCATCTATCTATACTTCAAACAGATTATCTTCATAGTTAACAATCATGGGTTTTCCTCAAAGTATCATGGGAACTGGAGACCAGTAAGAATGCTGAGAACTCTATTGCAGATCCCTAGCTCCCTGATAGAAGTGCCATTCCCATGGCTCCCTGGGCAAAGAGGAAATGGCCACTAAACTAGTTTAAAGCTGTCACATAGCTACACACCCCAAGAAGAAGCTGTTCCCATGAAAAGCTCATTTGAGACATTGTCTGCATCTTCATGAGGAAAAGTGATTATGTGAACCATCCCACAGTATCATTGCAACTCCATGGACAATCATGGTAATCATGGAGCCGTTGACAAGGTCAACAAACTTCACCATAAACGAAAGCTCATACCAATAACAAACTTAGCTGGTCTCTAAGGTGCTACTGGAAGGATTTTTTTTATTTTGTTTTGACTACGGCAGACCAACATGGCTACCTACCTGTAACTAATACTTAGACATGGTAGCCTTTCATGTTGAAGGGAAGACTATATCTGAATACTAGTTTCCGGGGAACAGTAAACAGAGGTTGTCTATGTCTTGCTTGTGGGTTTCCCAATGACATCTGGCAGTCGTGTGGATCAGAGCCACAGGGCAGACCTGGGTGTGCATGTGTGTATATGTGTACATGTGTATTTTTTTTTTTAAGATATTTTATTGCATTTTCAAATACACAAACAGAGATATAAAAGCCATAGAAAGGAAATAAAAGAAACAAAGAAAGAAAAGAGAAAAAATCCAATTTTCAAAAACATTTTTACATAACCAACCGGACTTCCTCACATCTCCCCTACCATGCATTCTTTACAATAAAGATGTCAGCAAATTATTACCTTTTTTCACATCTTGTTTTGTACCTTTCAAATATTATATTTTTAAATTTAAAATACTTTTTGTCAATTACTTGTACCTTAAATCAACCACAATAATACTTTAAATTTCAACCTTTTCTTACTTGTAACTTAATTTCCTGTTTCAGGAATCTAATTGCTGAAGCTAAAACTTCCAAATCGTGCAGTTTTTAACATTCATACAACTTATAATATTTTTGTAAATAGTCCTTAAATTTTTTCCAGTCCTCTTCCACTGTTTCTTCTCCCACATGTGTGCATGTGTACACAGCCTTAATATTCATGAACGCAAAGCCTGGTTTCCTTTCTTTCGTTCAGCAATTGTATTCATGACAGGTACCTCTCTTGGGAATGGCTTCCTGTTAAAGTTAATAACAGCATATACACCTGGGTATACACCCTAAATTGAAAGCACATTTAAGGCACATGACTTCCTCCAAGGAACCTTGTAATTGTTGTTTGTTAAGGTTGCTGAGAATTGTAGCTTTGTGAGGGCTAATCTACAGTCTCAGGATTCTTTGGGGAAAAGAATGGGATTTCAATGTGGGGTATGTATGGTGCCTCCAAGTTTTGAGCCCAGGGGGGTGCACTTACCCAGCAGTCGGGAACAACCAATCACTCACGATGACTGCTTTTACACCACATAAATCCAACCCTTGAATGTGGCTGATCTGGAACCCATTTTGTGATTTGTCTACATCTGGTGAGAGTTACCTGTAATGCACAAGTTCACCCGTTCCTCCCATTTGGACTAGAGATCTATAGCCGCTTGCTGTACTCTAGGATGGCAATTTTACAATAAAGAACTCTTCTCAGATAAGCCAGCCCTTGCTAAGTGCTTCATTCAATCCCCCGATGGCATGCCAAGGCGTTCATTGAGTTTCTGACTATTCCATGTCAAGCAGAAGACTAATGGACGGCTTTGATATCATTTCCAATTTCCCCCTGAGTCTTACAAGTGATTGAAAGCATCTGCTGTTTGATTGTAATGTGGCACCCAGGGCGTGCCTGGAGGTGGAGGAAACATGGAAGAATTTTCACAGTGTGAGCACACGCCTATTGCATGCCATGTGACAAATTGGGGAAGTCTGCTCTCAGCGTGAGCTCAGCTTTACCTCCCATTACACCTAATGGAAGGTAGCGACTGGATGTTTGGAGGAGCATGCAGAAAGCAGCCTCTGATGAAAGCTTATCTCAAAGCTGGCACATCCCATTTTCCCTTAAAAAAACAAATAAAAGCTTCCTGTGGCCCTTTTGGCATGAACCACATTGAATCATGATGAAAGGCTTAGCTAGTTTTAATGGAGTTTTGATGGCCTTGTAATAATAATATAATATATTATAATAGAGTATAATAATACAATACAATACAATACAATACAATACAATACAATACAATACAATACAATACAATACAACACAATACAGTGGAATTTGCTGCCAAGGAGTGTGGTGGAGTCTCCTTCTTTGGAGGTCTTTAAGCAGAGGCTTGACAACCATATGTCAGGAGTGCTCTGATGGTGTTTCCTGCTTGGCAGGGGGTTGGACTCGATGGCCCTTGTGGTCTATTCCAACTCTATGATTCTATGATTCTATGAATACAATACAATATTTAAGAGACTTGTTGGTTGCTTGTTACACAGAGATTCTCCAAGCAACTTCTACTTGCTATGGTCATTTTTACGATTTCACATTTTGTTGTCTTAGTTGGTTAGAGCGTGGTGCTGATAATGCCAAGGCTGCAGGTTCAATTCCCATAAGAGACAGCTGCATATTTCTGCATTGCAGAAGGTTGGACTAGATGATTCTCAGGGTCTCTTCCAACTCTACAATTCTATGATAAGATATTTATGCTATCTGTAGATTCTGATTTTTTTAAAAAATATGCAATGGCTTGTGAGTGCATTTCCTGAAAAAGAAATGTTGGCCAATATTTTTAAAGAAGTCATCAATAAAAAATACATAAATCTTGAGATACTTTCTGCATGATGC
This sequence comes from Podarcis muralis, assembly GCF_964188315.1. NCBI lineage: Eukaryota > Metazoa > Chordata > Lepidosauria > Squamata > Lacertidae > Podarcis > Podarcis muralis. The sequence goes on along the minus strand of NC_135655.1, from coordinate 122,521,173 downwards.
TGCACTGATCCTGAAAGCAAGTGAGTAGCTGCATTTGCTAGAGAATTGTTGTTGTTCTCACTTAATTTTCATTTCTTTGGGTAAGGAGAAACCTGAATTTATCTAGGAAGTGAGAACACTCTAGCTTTAATGTCTCTCTGTGTGAGAGAGTCTTTGATTGTTGTTACATTGGGGCTCTTTAGTGTTGCTGATGTGCATGTTAACTGGCAATCCATTTCCTTCTTCTTAACCTCCATCCCACCCCTTATCAACCGATAGGGTTTCCTTTTAACCTCCTGCACCTTCTGTCCCTGCAGAAAAGACATCAAAATGGGTGGCACATAACTAGCCAAAGGTCTCTGGTCAACTCAACCCTCGTGCCTTAAAAACAAAACAAGACCCCAAACCTGGTGAGACCAAGGAGTGACCACAGACTGAAGCATGCACAACATTGCAGTGCAACCCCTTTGATTGTGGAAACAACTGCAGCCCTTATCTGGGAGTAAAGCCCATTAAAGTCAAGGGGTTTACATAGAGGGGACATAGCATTGCACTGGAAAGATCTTAAACTGGCTTGCCAAAGTTGGGTAACAATGGGTGCTTCCAGGCAGTTGGTATCCTGCAGGAGGGATTCTAAGATGTACCAAAATTTTAGGTGTGCACATTTAATGTGGATTAAAGCACCCTGTTGCCCTAGTGTAACAAATCCACTAAAAAACCAAACAAGAACCCAGACATTTTGCAGTTAGGAAATGGATGGGCAAGTGTGCTGAAAAGTGTGGGATGAATGTAAGCAAATCAGGATGGGTGCTCATTGTATATAACTACCCCACTCAGTAAAGACAGGATATAGTTTAACAACAACAACTTTATTATTTACACCCTGCCCATCTGACTGGGTTGCCCCAGCCACTCTGAGCACCTTCCAACACATATAAAAACATAATAAAATGTCAAATATTAAAAAGTTCCTGATACAGGACTGCGTTGAGCTGTCTTCCAAAGGTTATGTGGTTCTTTATCTCCTTGCCATCTGACCGGCGGGTGTTCCACAGGGAGGGTGCCACTGCCGAGAAGGCCCTCTGCCTGGTTCCCTGTAGCTTCACTTCTTGCAGTGAGGGAACCACCAGAAGGCCCTCAGAGCTGGACCTCAGTTTAACCTTCATGTATGCTTTGTGCAAGTGTTAATGGAAAAATCCGAGGGCTCCCTTGGGCAAAAACAAAGACACCAGCCAGGATAACCTGGAGCAAAACAGCAGCCTGTAGGCTTGACCTTTATTGATCTGTTGCAACAGGGTGCTCCCCTCACCCGCAGGAGAGAGGAGGGACCCAGAAAAATGGTGTGCAAGGCCTTATAAAGACTTTTGAAATTGCCACCCTCTAGATCAAGACCACCCCCAGAAACATCATACATACATCACAGAAGGGGTGTAACCTAAGACCACCCCTCAGATACATCATACCTACATCACAAAAAAGGCGGTCTAAACAGAAATTTGAATGTTGTTTTTCTCTTGTCCTTGTTTATCTCCTGTCTGGCAGGTTACTTGACTGGATTGCCTGGGGAGCCTGGCCAATCTTTTGTAATGATAAATACTTAGTTCCTGGGCCAGGTCACAGGCTCACACCCTATTCAAACACAGACATACCCTTAAGACAGGATTTGTGAAGGAAAAGACAATGGGGAGGCTTTTCCACTTTGACCTTGCAGAGAAAACATTTGCTCAGTTTAGGAATCAAAATGGCTTCAGGTTGGTCTTCCTGTGCTGATCTATGCATGTGCGGTTATGAACATTACCATATATCTAAGACCTCAAAATTCCTATCACACAAGGAGATCAGGATGAATGCTCAACAGATAGGTCCTTTGGAGGAGCCTATTGATTGCTTCTTTGTATCCTATGGATATTTGTTTCCTATGGCTGCACTTTAACATTGCTTCCTCCCGTGACTAATCACTTTCTGGAGGCAACGTGCCAACTTCGTATGTGTCCATCCATTTTTTTTTGCTCGGGGATGCAGTTGCTGTATGTTTTATGAGGTTAAATTATTTATCGACGCTGTTACCTTCTGGAATAATGCGAATTGCAATTAAAAGAGAGAGAGAGAGAGAGAGAGGCTGTAGCATGTTAAATGTTCCAGAGCAATGGGCTTGTACGGCATTTATAATTCACAGCACTTCCATGTTGCATTTTATCTTCAAAGCGCCTATATGAATGAGAGCATACTGCGAAAAGAAGCAAAGCCTCAGGCATGCCAGCGAGCTATAGTCAATGGAACAGTCGACAGCTTGGCTAAAAGACACAAGTGAAGATTTAAACCTCTGCTAAAGCTGTGTTCGGATCAGAGAAACCAGAGAGACCCGGATCCCTTCAGGACACTCTATTCAGCTGCTCTGATCCTGGGAGTCTCTTAATGTCGCACACAAACAATCACTCCTTTTAATCCACGGTGAAGGATCACTCTCTGTCTGTCTGCCTATAGCTCTTTGCAAAATCTCCCAAATTTTGTCACATTTGGAGTGACCGAGAAAGAAGAACCTCATCCGTATGCAGACAAAAGGAAGTGGAACTGTGCAGATAAGCACAGGTTTGATCTTTATTTGCAGGAGTCTCCAGACAGAGGGAGCAAGTTTGTTTATATTTACCTATTGCATTTATAGGGACGCGGGTGGCGCTGTGGGTAAAAGCCTCAGTGCCTAGGGCTTGCTGATCGAAAGGTCGGCGGTTCGAATCCCCGCAGCGGGGTGCGCTCCCGTTGCTTGGTCCCAGCGCCTGCCAACCTAGCAGTTCAAAAGCACCCCCGGGTGCAAGTAGATAAATAGGGACCGCTTACTGGCGGGAAGGTAAACGGCGTTTCTGTGTGCTGCGCTGGCTTGCCAGATGCAGCTTTGTCACGCTGGCCACATGACCTGGAAGTGTCTGCAGACAGCGCTGACCCCAGGCCTCTTAAGTGAGATGGGCGCACAACCCTAGAGTCTGTCAAGACTGGCCCGTACGGGCAGGGGTACCTTTACCTTTTACCTTTATTGCATTTATATCTTGCCTTTCTCTCCAAGGATCTCAATGTGGCACATGTGGTTCTCCACCTCCCCATTTAATCCCTCACAACAACCTTACAAGGTAAGGTTAGGCTGAGAGGCAGTTATTGGCCCAAGGTGAGCTTCATGGTCAAGCAGGGATTTCAACTCTGAATTCCCAGGTCCTACTTGCACACTTTAACCACTACACCACACTGAAGTCCCACGCATCTATCTCTGTTATGGCTTTCAGTTTGACCTCTTCCATGCCTTTCAGCGCTGCAGATCTTACTGGTTTCTGCTGTTCTTTCACACAGAACTTCCTTGTTCTGGTGGCTGACACTCATTGACTAACCATTTCTCCACCCTTCCTTTGCCTTCTGATGATTTGGAGAAGAAAAGACCTCTTAAATTTTCTTCCCACCCTTGTACCCACTCAAGTGTTGTGCTTATGACAAGGATGGTGGAACCTGCAACTCTTTAGAAGTTGCTAGTTTTCAGCTCCCATCACCCAAACCATTGACCATGTTGACTGGAGCTGATGGGATTTGAAGTCCAGATGGTGAAGTCTGGTCTATCTCGATTGGTTGTAACTCTCCAGGGTTTTTAGACAGTTTCCCAGTCCAACTTTGCATTACCGAAAACTGAACTTGGGACCTTCTGCTTGTGTTCTACCTGAGGCCACATTCACCCTATACACCTAAAGCATACTTATAGACTGGTGATTGGGAGTGGCCGCCGAGACCACATTGGCTCCCAGTATGTTTCTGAGCACAATTCAAAGTGTTGGTGCTGACCTTTAAAGCCCTCAATGGCCTTGGCCCAGTATACCCGAAAGAGCGTCTCCACCCCCATTGTTCAGCCCAGACACTGAGGTCCAGCTCCGAGGGCCTTCTGGAGCTTCCCTTACTGTGAGAAGTGAAGCTACAGGGAATCAGGCAGAGGGCCTTCTTGGTAGTGGTGCCTGCCTTGTGGAATGCCTTCCCATCAGATATCAAGGAAATAAACAACTGTCTGACTTTTAGAAGACATCTGAAGGCAGCCCTGTTTAGGGAAGTTTTTAATGTTTGATGTGTTATCATGTTTTTAATATTCTGTTGGGAGCTGACCAGAGTGGCTGGGGAAACCCAGCCAGATGGGTGGAGTATAAATATATTATTATTATTATTATTATTATTATTATTATTATTATTATTAAATACAAAACTACAATGCTCGGCACCCTTAATGAGCGACAGTTCCCAGGATTCTTTGGGCAGGGCAGAAAGTAGCATAAGAGTGATTTAAATCTATGGTGCACATGTGACAAGAATGACAGCCCTTTGCCATAGTTCAAGCACACTGCTCCACCCACGACTTCAGGGACCCTGAGCTGGAGAGACCAAAGTTGGGCAATTATAACCTGTCCATTTTTAGTTTCACCAGTCTTGATAAGAAGTGTTCTCTTTGAATGGGATAGACTCATGGGTCGTTTCTCTGAGGGTCAGCAAAGCAAAAGTCAGAATGGGGGCACTGTAGTTCTACTTTTGTCTCGGCCCCTGATAACCCCATGGTCAGGCCCGTCCTGCTTTAAGTCCCGTGTTCAGATCTCTTGCCATCAAGAAAGTCTGATGCCAAACACCCTTTACGAATGGTTGAGTGCATTCGCTTAAACAGAAGGATGTATCTTTCGAATGTTTGCTTCAGCCGCCATCTCACCTAGCAGGGAGCTAAGATGATTAAAGCCTGCATGAGGGCGGGGTGGGAGGGAAAGATAAGGGAGGAAAAGGGGCGCAGAAAGAAAAGTGCTGATCACAGTAAGCAACGAGAGCAAGCCCAGGCACGAACAAACTCTGACACATCTGGTGTGAAGAAAATATACTGCCGCAGAAGAAGTGTCATCTCTGGTTTCGGGAAGCAAACAAGAAAGCAAAACCAACAGCACAGGGGATGGATTTGTTATTGCAATCACAGCATTATTGTAAAGCTTCCTAAACTAATTCGCTGTTACCTGATGAAGGGGAGGGGAGGGGGGGGGGGAAGAACCTATCTCCAGCATGTCACCTTTCATTAAAATTGTGTTTGTCTGAGATTTTGTTATTTGCAGCTGCTCATCTGTAAAATTAGAAGTTTTAATTCTTCACAGTTTGTCACCTTTTTTAATTCTGCTCTGTTGACGTGTGTGTGTGTGTGTGTGTGTGTGTGTGTGTGTGTCAGAGAAGGCTAGAAATGAAATTTAAAAGAAAATTAGCTGATGCAGGAACTGCTAAATCAATCACCTTTTTGTCACTGAAGCTGTTATTTTGCATGCAGGGCACCGAGTCTAGGATTTTTTTTTTTTTACTTAAATGGAAACTAATGCACGGTGAAGTAACTGACTGTTTATGATCGCAAGCAATGAGCATGGACTGTTTGGAACTGATGCTGTTTGTTATTAGGGTTATGGCCAATCAGCATGTGCAGAAGAATTGTGTGGGATGGGACAGTATCAAAATTTCAGCTTATACAATCACATGGCTGAATGCTCTGCCATGAAAAACTCACTCCTCATAGAAACCAGCATCTCAGTGCCAGGGCTACACTAGAACCTTTCTGCTGACACTCAAGCTTTCTGTAGGCAGGGACCATCACTTATACACTCATTTAATCTATTTGCTACCTGCCTTTCATTCTAAGGTCCCATGGCAGGTTACATCAGGAAAATATAACAAAAGAAAAAATAAAATAAAACGCCTCCTCTCCCAAATATTATACAATACGATACCTATCAGCAGAACCAGGGTACAGTGGTACCTTGGTTCTCAAACACCTTGGTACTCAAATGCCTTGGTTCCCAAACACTAAAAACTTGGAAGTATGTGTTCTGGTTTTTGAGCGTTTTTCGGAAGCCGAACGTCTGATGCGGTTGTCGGGTTTTGTTTCCGGGGCGGTTGCACCAATCAGAAGCTGCGCCTTGGTTTTCAAACGTTTTGGAAGTCAGACGGACTTCCAGAACAGATTAAGCTTGGCACCCCTGAAGGCAACCAGTGCGGCTGCTTCAGGAAGAAGAGAAGAGAGTTTGGATTTTGATATCCCGCATTATCACTACCCAAAGGAGTCTCAAAGCGGCTAACAATCTCCTTTCCCTTCCTCCCCCACAACAAACACTCTGTGAGGTGAGTGGGGCTGAGAGACTTCAAAGAAGTGTGACTAGCCCAAGGTCACCCAGCAGCTGCATGTGGAGGAGCGGAAACGCGAACCTGGTTCACCAGATTACGAGTCTACCACTCTTAACCACCATACCACACCACAGAAGGCATCATGCAGTACACAGCAGGCTCTTTCATGTGGGAAAGGCATTCTGTTATGCAGAGTTAGGAGAGGAGGGAATGTAGGGGCAGGTATGAATGGGAAACAACAACAAGAAGACCCTGAGATAATCTTCTGAGACCCTTCTTCGTGTGCCCCCTCCACGAGAAGTCTGGAGGGTGGCAACATGAGAACGGGGCCTTCTCTGCAGTGGCTCCCTCTCTGTGGAATGCTCTCCCCAGGGAGGTTCACCTTGTGCCTTCATTATACACTGTAAGGTGCCAGGCAAAATTCTTCCTCTTTAACCAGGCCTTTGGTTGATTTGATTGACATCCTATGCCCTTTTGAAATGTGTTTGGGGAGGGGGTGTTATTGGGTTGTTGCTGTTTTTATTTTCCTTATGTATTTTAAAAAGCAGAGACATCACCTTGCCGACAAAGGTCCGTATAGTTAAAGCTATGGTTTTCCCAGTAGTGATGTATGGAAGTGAGAGCTGGACCATAAAGAAGGCTGATCGCCGAAGAATTGATGCTTTTGAATTATGGTGCTGGAGGAGACTCTTGAGAGTCCCATGGACTGCAAGAAGATCAAACATATCCATTCTGAAGGAAATCAGCCCTGAGTGCTCACTGGAAGGACAGATCCTGAAGCTGAGGCTCCAATACTTTGGCCACTTCATGAGAAGAGAAGACTTCCTTGGAAAAGACCCTGATGTTGGGAAAGATTGAGGGCACAAGGAGAAGGGGATGACAGAGGACGAGATGGTTGGACAGTGTTCTTGAAGCTATGAACATGAGTTTGACCAAGCTGTGGGAGTTTGAACTAAAGTATACGTTTTAGCGAGCAATTTCCCCTAACAATCACACATTTTTTAAATGCGATTTTCATTAATACGTGTTTTCATGCTCCACAACTATATGCATTTCTGAGCATAGCAATTGGCTAGAGAACTGCACTGTAAGATTCTGAGAAGTGTGAATTTCAAAGGGCGGGTGTTGTTTCAGAAAGTATGAATTAGGAAAGTTTGCCTTTAAATGCAAGCAGAATCAGAAAGCTCCTCCATCCCCATCGCTAGCCTTTCAAAAATCTGCTCTCTCCCTCTTTTCTTCCAAGACAGTGCTCTGGAAAATGAGTTTGCAAAAAAATAAAATAAATAAAGGGGGGGGGAGAGGTCTCTTTCCCCCAAGTTCAGGCGACTGAGTAAAGTAAAGAAGCATTATCCGACTTAAGAACAAAACTTTTCCTAATGTAGGCTAGCCCACCTGGGGCCCAACGAAAGCAGAGCCTTATTACTGCACCTGAAGCCGTATGACTTGGAAATACATCTTCATCAAACATTTATGGAATTGCTGGGCAGCTTCAACCAAGACTGATTCACATAAGGAACACTCATTTTCTGCAAAGGCCTTTCCAAGATTCATGTTTAGATCTCTGCGGCATGGAAAAAGTTCCATGTGTTTATTTTTTTTAACCCCCCCCCCATATATAAGGTAAAGGGACCCCTGACCATTAGGTCCAGTCGTGGCCGACTCTGGGGTTGCAGCGCTCATCTCGCTTTATTGGCGAAGGGAGCCGGCGTACAGCTTCCGGTCATGTGGCCAGCATGACTAAGCCCTTCTGGCGAACCAGAGCAGCGCACGGAAGAGCTGTTTACCTTCCCGCCGGAGCGGTACCTATTTATCTACTTGCATTTTGACGTGCTTTTGAACTGCTAGGTTGGCAGGAGCAGGGACCAAGCAATGGGAGCTCACCGACCTTCTGCCGACCTTCTGATCAGCAAGTCCTAGGCTCTGTGGTTTAACCCACAGCGCCACCCACGTCCCAGTATATATATGTGTGTGTGTGTGTATAAAATTGTGTGAAAAAAGGTGGTATGACAGAGGAATCATTACCCATGGTGTGCATAATTCCACCCGGTAGCAGATGGAGTGGTGTGGCAGCCCCATCCTTGCCCTCTACTGTCTGTTGAGAAGCAGCAATGGGGCCAGGTGAGCACCACTGCCTCGCCCTCCACCAATCCCACAATAAGCTGTAGTCCAGTGGTTCTCAACCTGTGGGTCCCCAGATGTTGTTGGACTACAACTCCCATCATCCTTGAGCTCTGGCCTTGCTAGCTAGGGGTTATGGGAGTTGTAGTTCAACAACATCTGGGGACCCACAGGTTGAGAACCGCTGCTCTAGTCAAACTGGTTTTTGAAGTTTGTTTGACTGTAGAAGAGACTGGAACAACCAATACCAAAGGATCAGACTAATTCATGTAGGACGACGTTACCAATGGCTGCTAGCGATGATGGCTATGCTCTGCATCCATGGTCAGATGCAGTGATGCTCCTAAATGCCTCTGCTGGAAACCTCAGGAAGGGAGAGTGTTGTAATCTCATTGCTGAGCACTATGTGCAGGGCTCAGTGGAGCAGGAGGCCAGCCAGCTGGAAGAGTATTAGAGGTGTACTTGCCTGGAGGCATAGCCAGCATCCAAAGTCAGGTCAAGTCCTAGGGCTGGGCAAACAGCAATCTGTGTGGTTAGATGTTCCAGGGGTCAGGGAATCCAATGGTCATGTGTTCAAGGGAAAGATGGGCAGGATGCAGTGAGGCAGGGCCAGGAACTACAACAGGCATAGGCAAACTCAGCCTTCCAGATGTTTTGAGACTACAATTCCCATCATCCCTGACCACTGGTCCTGCTAGCTAGGGGTGATGGGAGTTGTAGTCCCAAAACAACTGGAAGGCCATGTTTGCCTATGTCTGAACTACAAGCATTGTTTCCAGCATCTGACTGCTGCTGGAAGCTCTGGTTAAGAAGGCTGAAGCCAGTTGGTTCTCTTCAATGCTTTCTCCTCTGTGTCCTTGAGGGCTGATCAGCTGTAGATGGAGTCACTTCAGGCTTCTATTCAGCAGGCAAAACTGACTCCTGGCCCACAATAGGGAGCGCTCTTGTACTCAGGTCTAGCTTGAAGGTTTCCCACAGTCATCTGACTGGCCACTGTGAGAAAAGAGTGTTGGATTAGATGGGCCTGATCCACAGGCTCTTCTTATGTTCTTATCTTCTTAATCATGGCAAAAAAACATGTACGCCAAAGCAGTGATGGCTTTATCATTCCAAATTAGCTCTCTTCAAATTTATTGTGGGTTTCCAGACAGTACTACATTCTAGGGGTCAGGTTTGGGGGGCACTTATGCTGAATCTTGCTAGCCAGGTAAGTGTGATCCTTTATGTTTGTGTTATATATTCCTTCCTTTCTTAAAAAGGCAGGAGTGCCATTGACATCAGCCCTGCTTCTGTCTGAGAGCATGGCATCAATCAGCTAGTTTTACAAAAAGTTCTACAAAATTCTTTCCAAGCACCTGGTTCTTTTTAATACAAGTAGGACAAAAGTGATCTCATCTCTGCAATTCTTTGAAAACCCTTTAACTTCAATTCTTGAACAAAGAACTTCAGTTTTGAGATGAATTCTTTTTTAAAAAAATCCGTCTACTTTTATATTCTCCAGAATATAACTATGGAGTGTCAGAAGAAACTTTTTGATCCATTCTTCCCTGAACTAGAGAGCATCATGTGCAGCAGATCCTCACATGTAGGAGTGAGCTCACCCATGTGAGCATCTCTGGCTCAGGGCAAGAATTCATCAAGAAAAGTTTTAACAAAAGGAAAAGTTTGCACTTTCTCAAGTGCTCCTGCAAATCACCTGCTGTGTGTAGAAAGGGAAGATGTGACTAGAATCAATTCTTCCAGACAGAGACCCAAAAAGAGGACTGGTGCTGGGTCCTGATATAAAGCTGGTTATTGGTCAATGAGAAATACATGCACAGTTCCCTATGGTGAATATAGAAATCCAATAACTGGACATCTGTTTCGCATACATGGCTGACACTCATCTATCGTGAGAGACAATAAAGGAGTATGCCTTTGGAGGTGAAGTCAAACTGTTGAAAGGCTGCAGTGCCTGCTGTGGCTGTAGAGACCAGTATGGGAGAGACATGTTTCATTGCAGCTGGGGCAGATGAAGGCATTCAGTTGTACTGCTGCAGATGCACCATTGCGTTTCTTCTCTCTGCGTTCCTCCCAGTGCTCATTCAGCCTCTGGTCACTGCTGTGGATACATGACATGATTGTCTGTCTCCAGGCACTGTGGCCATTGGCAAAGGATTCCCACATGACAGGATGATCGGTTTTGCCAACCTTCAGGTCCTGCTTGCAGACATATTTGGAACATATTTGTATTTTTCTAGTTTGGTAAGTTGTTCTCTGAAAAGAAGCCTATTTTAATGATAGGATCCCAATAAGAGGGGTAAGTGGAAGTAAGCTCCTTGCTTTTTAGGGTGCTTCCCCTGCCCCATCTCTGGCATCACCTATTTCCATTCTCCACTCATCAAATGATCTACCAAGAAGCGGGGGAAATTATATCCTTATATGGGTTCTGGGCTCCACTACCCCCACTTCCTGGATGTATTCCTTGGAGCAGTCAAATACAACATTCCTTGTTTCCCTAGAGTGGACACAGACAGGGCGATGTTACTCCAGCCAGCTTAACTTCCTGTTACACCTGGTCTAAGGTCCGTATGGTTAAAGCTATGGTTTTCCCAGTAGTGATGTATGGAAGTGAGAGCTGGACCATAAAGAAGGCTGATCGCTGAAGAATTGCTGCTTTTGAATTATAGTGCTGGAGGAGACTCTTGAGAGTCCCATGGACTTCAAGAAGATCAAACCTCTCCATTCCTAAGGAAATCAGCCCTGAGTGCTCACTGGAAGGACAGATCCTGAAGCTGAGGCTCCAATACTTTGGCCACCTCATGAGAAGAGAAGACTCCCTGGAAAAGACCCTGATGTTGGGAAAGAGGAGGGAAAGAGAAGGGGACGACAGAGGACGAGATGGTTGGATACTGTTCTCGAAGCTACCAGCATGAGTTTGACCAAACTGCGGGAGGAAGTAGAAGACAGGAGTGCCTGGCGTGCTCTGGTCCATGGGGTCACGAAGAGTCGGACACGACTAAATGACTAAACAACAACAACACACCTGGTCTGGAGCATCCTCCCCCTGCATGTAACCAGGTAGGTGAGCGTGACCTTGGTAGACCCCACAAAAGGTCCAGTCATGCAGCCATCTTCCTCTATTTTTTTACTCTTCTTCCTTTTGACTCTCTTGGACTGCACTGCTGGCTCTCAGCCAGCAGCACATGGGATAAATCCCCATATGAGATGAATCCACACCTTTCTCTGCAGCTGTAACTATAAGCCAAAGCCTGCCTTTGGGGATCATACTGTGAACTAAATGTAAGTAAACTTATTGTTACTTTTAAGGAAAGACTGTTGTGTCCTTATTCTTTTGAGAGGGAACAAAAGGGGACTGACTAGGAATAATCCAATCTGGGCAAGTTTAACTAAAGAGATTCAAACAAATCTGCAAACTAGCTTCCTGATGTATAAGGGGAATGTGTTCTGCTACTTGACTCACTAGCGTGAGTGAGGAAGGATAATATTTAATCAATATAGCCTCTCCTGCTATCCACAATGGGGACACGGGTGGCGCTGTGGGTTAAACCATAGAGCCTAGGACTTGCCGATCGTATGGTTGGCGGTTCGGATCCCCGCGACGGGGTGAGCTCCTGTCGTTCGGTCCCAGCTCCTGCCCACCTAGCAGTTCGAAAGCACCCCTAACTGCAAGTAGATAAATAGGAACCGCTTTATAGCGGGAAGGTAAACGGCATTTCCGTGTGCTGCGCTGGTGCTGGCTCGCCAGCTGCAGCTTCGTCACGCTGGCCACGTGACCTGGAAGTGTCTTTGGACAGTGCTAGCTCACGGCCTCTAGAGCGAGATGAGCACGCAACCCCAGAGTCGGACACAACTGGCCCGTACGGGCAGGGGTACCTTTACCTTTACCTTTATTACATATATACAAAGAACAGCTGCAGTTCAAAATTACGCGTCTGAACCTGTTGAGTCAGATTTGGGGAGTGGCTTCCTTCGATTTCGGCACCAACAAAGTAGGTGTGGAAACCTCGTGATACATCTTTGGTCTTTCCATTTCATTTCCCTCCTTGTCTGTTTTGGTGCGAAAGCCTCCCCCCTCCCTTTCTCAGTCTGAACTTCCTCTTACCTGCTCTGGTGGGTCGTAGGGCTCTTCACCATCCCTGACCCCCTGCTCCTCCTGTCTACGCCCTGCCCCCTGTTCTGTTTCATGCGCCAGTTCCCTGTCTTCCTCTTCTGCCAGTTCCTGCTCAGAACCCTCCCCTGCTACTGACGAAACCGCGCGTTCTGGCTCTTCCTTGACAATCGTTGACAAAAGTAGACAAATGAAGTCATTCCCCAGAACTAGAAACAGGGGCGTAGTGTGTGTTGGGGGGCACAGGGGCGGGTTTTGCCACGGGTGCAAAATCGTTAGGGGTGCAGAATTTCAACACCCGGTTCTGCCTTAATACAGCTGCACATTTCCGTCACTGGGCTCCCTTGAAAATGGTTTCTCCATGCGAACCAAGAAGTGACCTCTCCAGACAACGGAATGACTCTTCTCTTCTTATCTCTGTGGCTGCAATGTCCTGGGTGACACAGACTCCTTAAGGCAGTTGAATACAGATGTTTACTCTGTCTGTTTCCCTCCCTCCCCTCCACATGGCCCTGGGCACTAGCAGCCCATGCTACACCACTGCCTAGAAATCCAGCAGCAAAAATGACTTTTCAAATGGTCTGTAAGTCATGGCCTTTTCGGTTGTGCAAGGAGAAATGTAATGCGTTTCGCGATGATTGCAAACTCTGTGGTGAGGTATGCCGATGGAATCTTTTCTCACCTAAGCCTATTAATTTAACTCAATGGGAGAAAATGCTTTAAATCTATTGCACGGCTCCAAGTTATTACTGAAAAAAGAAGATTTCCTAGTGCCAGGGAGGAGAATGGTTTCTTTGTGCGCTTCATTTTTAATGTGGAATCCAGGGATTTAATTCAGAAGTCTGTTCAGATTTGTGTCAGTGATTCAGCGATGGGGGGGGGGGGAGAGCAAATTCAAACTTGGAGCAGCATATGGTGAAAGCACTAGTATATTACTACCTCTATTAATGTTTAAAGTGAGATTACGCTCTGTAAAAACACCCTCAAAGCCTGCGGCGAATGTATGCCTTGCCCTCCCCTCCCACTTAGGGTGGTCACTTATCATTGTCAAAAGAAAGAGGAGAAAAGAGAACACAGACTGGCATAAAATTTGCATATTTTTGTGTGTATTACAGAGAGAGAGAGAGAGAGAGAGAGAGAGAGAGAGAGAGAGAGAGAGGATTACTCTAATTTAAATAGAAATACAATACTGTACAGTTCACCATGGTTCAAGAGACGGTGACCTTGAAATCTATGTGCTTTCCAAGGATGGACGAATTTGTAAGATTTGGTTTCTCTCCATTTTCCTTATGTCAAGTTTTTCATTATTATTACCAATACATTCTTGAGCATCCTTTTTGTCCATAGGACTACAGCAATTTTTTCTGGAAAGGCGTGGATATTGAAGGATATTGTGTTCTGGTCCCCTTATTGGCTCAGGAAATACATGTTAGGCAGTTTTGCATGAAAACTGAACCAATTTCTCCCCCATCCCTGGTGTCCGCTTAGCCTGCTCTCCAGGTGCTAACTGTTAATGGACAACTTGAGGGTCCCTGCTCTATTTTCTTATTTCTGTTTTGTTTTTAAAATTAAACAGGGCATGGACCAGACAGCCCTTCAAACTGAGAATGCCTTGAAATAGAGGACAGTCCTCTAAGATCCTTGGAAATACAGGACACATGCCTGCCATATCTCCTCTTGATGTACCAGAGGGACAGGCTATCTCTGTTTGTTTTGTTTTGTTTCCCCCCCCCCCCTTTAGTATGCAGAAATCTTAAAATACATACAGTACAGACATTGCATTTCAGACATTATAAATATACAGAAAAAGAAAGAAAAAGTAAAAAGTAAAAAATGAAAGAAATAGAAAAAGAGATAGAAGATTTTATTCACAATAAAAAAGGTAACCTTCCAACTATACCTGTTGTACTATTTCGAAATTATTGTGTTATTTTCACACAGTTTCCCATAAATATTTTCCACCTTTTTGATTCTAGTTTCCTCCGATATCACCTTATTCCATTAAGGTTAATTTCATTGTACACAGGTTGTACATTGACAATAAAGGTATTATTGTTGATGTTGTTGTTATTATTTATGTTACAAGACTCATTCAATATCTGCCAAAAAGCTTTTGTTGTCACAGTAACCTTTAAGGTATTCTTTGATTACTATCCATTCTTTATTAAAATCTTGTATCAAATTTCCTCTTATTAACCCAGTTATCCTTGCTAACTGTAGGTATTCTATCAGTTTGGTCTGCCATTCAATTTTTGAGGGGATGGTTTTGCTTTCCAATTTTTTGCAATTAGAATCCTGGTTCCAATTGTGGCATACATGAATAGTGGTCTAACTTTCTTGATTTCTCTTGTCATGATTCCTAATAGAAAAGCCTCCGGTATTTTAGTGAATGGGAGCTTGAACATTTTTAAAAACTCATTATTAATGATATCCCAAAATTCTTTAATCTTTTCACACTACCACCACATATGCAAGTATGTTCCAATCCCTTTTTTGCATCTCCAGCACTGCTCCGATCTACTCTTGTACATTTTAGCTAACTTGGCCAGTGTTAAATGCCATCTGTATACCATTTTCATTAGGCTATCTCTGTTTTGACATGGTTCTGCTCTGCTTATTGCGGCCTATCCATGTGCAATGCCTTCAGTTTTATTTCCACAGTTGTCGACACAACGCCTTGGCTTGCGGCATTGCACTGGGTCTGTTACTTCCCCACTAGCCTTTTTTCTTTCAGCTCAGCTGGTTAGAGCGTGGTGCTAATAACACCAAGGTTGCAGGTTTGACCCTGTATTTGAGACAGCAGCATATTCCTTTAATGCAGGGGGTTGGACTAAGACGATCCTCGCGGTCCCTTTCAACTCTGTAATTCTATGATTTCCCAACAAGAGGCATGTGAACTACACCATTGTAGGGCCTGAAAATTGTAACAGAACGGGCTCTGGAGAAACATATCCAGCCGTGGTCGATGACTCAGCTTATGGACACATTCAAAGAGCAAGCATTGTATTGTGCTTTCAATTGTGCGAAGGCAACTGCTGGGACAGCGCCGTAGAAATGCAAGGCATCTGAAAATAATAATATAGAGCCTGAGGAAGCAACTCCCAGCTATGCATGCATTTCTCTCTCTGAAGTCAACTAAAGTCAATATATACAGATTAAATTTCTTTGGCCAAATCAAGGTCTTGAATCTGCATCCCATTGACTACATAAAGCCCAAGGCATACTTGAGCAGGGTCCATTGGTCAGTGACAGAACACATGCGCTTGCATGCAGAAGGACTCAGGTTCAGTCCCTGGCATCTCACATTGCAAATATCTTAGATGGAGGGGATGAAAAAGACTCTACGCTGCTCAGGATCTTGGAGAGCAGCTGCCTGTCAGAGCAGATCTTCTTCTTCTTCTCCTTCTCCTCCTTCTTCTTCTTCTTCTTCTTCTTCTTTTCTTCTTCTTCTTCTCCTCCTCCTCCTCCTCCTCCTCCTCCTCCTCCTCCTCCTCCTCCTCCACATGCGGCTGCTGGGTGATCTTTGAAGTCTCAGCCTCATTCACCTCACTGAGTGTTTGTTGTGGGGGAGGAAGGGAAAGGAGATTGTTAGCTGCTTTGAGACTACTTGGGGTAGTGATAAAGCAGAATACCAAATCCAAACTCCCCCCCCTCCTCTTCTTCTTCTTCAATCACTCGTAGCCAACTAAGTTTGTCTTCCATAAACACGGTTTTAACAGTGAGTCTGTAAGTGACTGTGGAGGCCAATTCTGGATCCACATGTCCTTCCACAGTGGGGACATTGGTTTCTGGGTGGGAGTTGATCATGGTGAGGGTTGGCCAAAAGTGCCTTACTCTTTGCTCATTTCTCCCATCCCTCCTGAGTTCAAGCGTCTTCAAAACCCATGACAGCTTTGGTAAAGGCTGTTCTCCAATTGGAGCGTTCGCAGACCAGTGTTTCCCAGTTGACAGTGTTTATACAGTGGTACCTCGGGTTAAGTACTTAATTCATTCTGGAGGTCCAATCTTAACCTGAAACTGTTCTTAACCTGAAGCTAATGGGACATCCTGCTGCAGCCGTGTCGCTGGATCACGATTTCTGTTCTCATCCTGAAGCAAAGTTCTTAACCCGAGGTACTATTTCTGGGTTAGCGGAGTCTGTAACCTGAAGTGTATGTAACCTGAAGCGTATGTAACCCGAGGTACCACTGTACTACATTTTTTTTAGATTTGCCTTGAGAGAGTCTATAAACCTCTTTTGTTGACCAGCATTACGTTTTCAATTTTTAAGTTCGGAATAGAGCAGTTGCTTTGGAAGACGATAATCAGGCATCTGCACAACATGACCAGTCCAACGAAGTTGATGTTGAAGAATAATTGCTTCGATACTGGTGATCTTTGCTTCTTAGACAGGCAACTAGTCTGAGCAACTTGAAGAAAGCTTCCTCCAGCCCTCCAGAAAATGGACACGATAAGCTCCAGGACAAGAATCTGATGAAAAACTGCTACATTTTAGGGATGATATGATAAATGAGCCTGGACGCTGGCCATGTACCGTTAAATCTCTCTTGCAGCAGGAAGCAAGGCAGCTGTGACTTCTTCTCCTGCCCAATCCATCTCTGGCACTGTCATCGACCCCTCTCCCTCACCTGTAATGTCAAGAAATATGCCAGGTGTGCCACATAGCAGATGAGGAAGGGGGACGGGGAGAGTGAATGGGCAGGGAGATTTGTGGCTGCCTCTCTCTTCTGATACCTTTGGGAAATTCAAAGGGTGCTGCACCACAGTGTCTTTATTTGTTTATAAGATTTCTTATAAAGGAAATTTATAGGATTCCTTCCCTGTAAGTTTTTAAAACAAGGGTTATACGAGCTGTAAATGGAATCCCAGCCATACATGGTTGCTGCATTTTGGACCAGTCATAAAATCATAGAATTGCAGAGTTGGAGTAGATCCCAAGGATCATCTGGTAGTCTAGCCGCTTGCAATGTAGGAATCATCTTCAAGGGCAGTCCCACATAAAGCTTATTGCAGTAGTCCAGTTTGGTGGTTAATGGAGCATGGAATATAGTGATCACCATCTCTGTCTAGGAGGGGACATAGCTGGTGAACCAACTGTAGCTACAAGGAATAGCTACAATGTGAGGGGGGAGACTCCATCAGGCAAGGCCTCCTTCCACCTGCCTTGCCCCACCCCCTGGCCCTGGGAAGCTGGTCCTGGAGGAAGAACTGTGAGGGGAGAGACTCCATCAGGCAAGGCCTCCTTCCACCTGCCTTGCTCCACCCTCCAGTCTCTGCTTCTCATTTTGTATTGTATTATGTTGTGCACTGGGGTTTACTGTTGTTTTATTGATTGAAGTTTAGAAATTACTTATTGTAACTGTTGAGTGGATTTCTGTTTAATTTTGAAATGCTGATATTTAATATTATTCTATATTGTTTTAATGAATGTTGAATGTTATTTTATTTGCATATTGTATATTGTATTATGCATATTGTCTTATTTAGCAGCTCTGAGCCTGGCTTTGGCTGGGGAGAGCGGGATACAAATACAATTTATTTATTATTTATTTATATATATAGGCACTGCCAGCCATTGAGGCTTCCTGTACCTCCAGTACAGGAGCACCCCTAAGCTATGGACCTGTTCCTTTTAAGGGAGTGCAGTCATGTCCAGAACAGGGCAGCTCTCCACCTGCTGGGTGTGAAAACTCAGAACACCTAAGACCTCTGTCTTTTCAGGATTCAGCTACAATTTATTGGCCCCAATTTTCATTGGAGAAATGTTGGAGGGCATAGAAAAGAAGTGAGAGAAATGGACACGTACAGCCCAATGCTTACTCAGGATGAAGTCCCCCTGAGTTCAGTAGGACTTACCCTCAATGGAATGAGCAAGGATTTGCAGCCTAAGCAAGTGCGTTTGTTCTTTCCAGTGGGAGGCACCATTCCAAAGGCAAGTTCACTGTGGTCTGCTGTTAATGACCCACTCGAGCCCTTAGTGGCTAATAAAAGTCATTAGCAACATTTGAATTCAAGAAGCCTGCAGTCTGCTCCCGGAGAATTTGGAAAGGAGGAAATCTATTAAATAAATGCGCTCTTACGAGTTCACCCAGTTCTGGCAATGATGCCGGCATTAATTATTCCATTTTGTCTGATTTCCCAAGGTGGCTCATTCTTACTAGAGCAGTCTTTCTCATTCACAAGGCTGGTAATATTTTAGAAAAAGAAGAGGGAGGAAACAGTCTTTTAATCATAGTCAGCACATCCCAGAAGGCTATCAAGTGAGCACACTTCTAAATGGTAGTTCATCATGGCATCTATGAGATTCATATACCTGGGGGATGCCATTTTCTCAGTAATATAACTCGGTATATCCTGTCCTCCCTTTCGTCCCCCAAATGGTTGTGACAAGGTCTCAAATGCTGTTTTATGGAGCCACCATTTTCAATCTCTGCTTAAGGAATGTCCGACAGACATTCTGTCTGTCTGTCTGTCTGTCTGTCTATGCTGCAAGTGTAGCAGAAGGGCAGAAATGTATAGCAAGCCAATGCATCTTCCTATCTTCCTTCCTTCCTTCCTTCCTTCCTTCCTTCCTTCCTTCCTTCCTTCCTTCCTTCCTTCCTTCCTTTGGCTATTTCTCACCAATCAGAACAGAACAGCAACAGGAAACTCCTCACTCCATCCAGATACATCGGAGTCCAATGCCACCTCATCACCAAGCCATACAATAACACAATCCACGCAGGAGACCAACAATATGTCATAAGATGCTGTTATAGGATGCCCATCCAACCAAGACTGTGGGTTGTACTAGAGGGAATCTGCTCAGCTTGGTTGGACCAGTTTCTTCGTTAGGCTGATGGCTGTCACTGGATCATACTGCCAGAGAGGCAAACGGATAGGACTTGTCCCTCGCCTGACTGGAAGTGACATCATCTTGAAGTTAGGAGAACAAAGTAAGCAACAGTGATCCACCAGCTGGGAAGACTCACCTTACCTGGTCGACCACCATTATCACTACTGTTTAGTGGTAGAGTTAGGAGCGAATCAGCAGAAAGGTCAAGCTTGCACAAGTGCTCTTTTGGGAGCACCAGCCTGGCTCTGCCAGTGTACCTGTACAGATGACTTCTTCCTCCTCCCCTCCCAGTGATGTTGTGGGGAGGCTATCGCTTTGGCTCTGCCCCACCAGACGAGGTCCTCCTGTTTTTATGCTGGCTTTCCTAAGTGCCTGGTTTCTGGTTGCATTCTGTTTTTCCACCTTTGTCTTGAGATTATCAAGAAAGTCTTGCTTCCCAGCGCACTTTGCCTCCTTAGTTCTGAGCTACTTGGACCCGGGGCTGTGCAGGAGTGCAAGAAACACATGGATTAATCTGGATCAGCTCCATGATCTGGGATGGGCCAGCCATCCTTTCCCTTTTCCCCAATGTACTTTTAATGGCCAATGAACCTCTGAGCTGATTATAATGGAGATGCTGAAACTTTTTAAATTACAACGCCAGGCAGGAACAGCTCAGCTATAATTACTATGCTAATGACCAAGTAATATTTTAGCACTCCTGAGTGAGTTTCCAGTATTTTTAGTCCCCATCACTTATACCCTGCAGAAGGTTTAAGAGCTGTTGTGAATCCCCTGCTGGCTTCTCATGTGGAGTTAGCCATCAACGCTTCTTTTCCCCACACATCTCAGCGAGTCTCTGGCCTGCTGCCACTTCCCTCTCTGTCCCATATATACACTGTGATTCAAGGGTTCCTTCTACCCTCTGAAACCTCCCACAGAGATCTGCAGCAGTGTTGCCTGAAAAAGGACCCGCAATTGGTCGTTATTGCACAGATCAGGTTAGTTATCTGCGGAAGTAATGAAATCCATCTTGTTTTATTTCTGGGAAATAGAATTGCATATCTGCAGCTGTCGAAAGTCTTATTCAGCTTTCACACGCTGCTCCTGGGCAGGGTGTTCCTGTGATTCCTCAGAGGAGAGCCACACTGTTGGACCGACTTTTGACATCACGTCTCCCCCTATGCATTGCCCACTATTGTCTGAAGAAGTGCTGCAGCCCAGGGTCTCCAGCTTGCATGCAGGGTCTCCATGTGGCTGTGACATCTTGTTGTGCAGGCACCTGGGCTGAATGGAGGACCTCCGCAGGTGTTCGCATGTTTGGGTGTCCCCCAGTAGCATCAAAAAGCAAGGAAGAAACAAGAAGTTTGCATCTATTATTTTATTCGGTCATCATGGTGCAAAGCAAAGAATCCCGTCCTTAACTCCATAGTGACGTTGCTCACTCTGAGCTCTTCCCCTTCTCACCCCAGCAACAGCACTTGGCCCTATGGGGGCCCCCAGTAGTCAAATGTCGTTGAGACCGTTGCTGTTGAACTCTAATTGAGCGGCAAGTTCTCAGGGATGGTGGCGCTTCTATGCTTCCCAAGGACGTCTCTGCTGGCTACTTTCACTCTCCACGACCCACCCTCTGCCATGCAAAATCTCTCTTTCCCTCTCTCTCTCCCTCTCTCCTCCTCCTCCTCCCCCAAGCCCATGTCCCACGATAACTCTCACTCTCAGCTCTCCTCCATATGGACCCACCCTTTGCCTGCATAAACTCTCCTTCAGACTCTTACTCTCCTCGTCCAATCCACACCATTTTGAGGATGAAGAGGAGGGTGAGCTCAAATACTTGAAAAGGGGCATCCCGTTTGAAGTCCAAACAGGACAAGAAAGGGGAAGGGGAAAGGGAAGGAAAGGAAAGGAAAGGAAAGGAAAGGTATAAGACAAAAATAAATGTTGGAAATGTAAAGAAAAGGAAGGAACATTTTATCACATGTGGTGGGAATGTAAGAAAATAAAGAACTTCTGGGAAATGATATATAGTGAGATGAAAAAGATGTTGAAATATACATTCTTTAAAAAACCAGAAGCATTTTTACTTGGTATTATAGGCCAAGACATTAATAGACAAGATGTCAAACTGTTTTTATATACAACAACAGCGGCAAGAGTATTGTTAGCCCAGAAATGGAAGTAAGAAGAAATTCCGACGAAAGAAGAATGGCAGACGAAATTAATGGACTATGTAGAATTGGACAAAATGACAGGAAGGATTCGAAACCTGCGGGACCAGAGATTTACAGAAAATTGGAAGAAGTATATGAATTATTTGAAGAGCAACTGTAATCAACAAATTACGCTAGAAGTTTTGTAAGGAGAAATATACAAAGTGTTACAAAGTAGAAAAAGATAGAGATATTGGTTATGAGTTTGAAATGTAATAGGGAAAATAAGAAATGCATACTGAGAGATTAGACTGGAAAATTTTCAGACAGGATTGATGGAAGTCAAAAAAATTGACTAAGATGTAAAAGTATGTTTAATTACTGTTGAAAATGATATGTTAAAAATCTAATAAAAATTTATATATAAAAAAAGAAAAGAAAAGAAAAGAAAGGGACAATCACATTTTTCTAGGGATGGGTGGCAACCCTACTGAATACCCAAATGACCATTTGCTCTGATTGAGCGCTAAAGAATGGTTTGCCTCCGGATATGTGGGGGGGGGGGAGCAGTGGGGCAACAGGAAGTGTGGATAAGCCCTTACTGTAGACAACCCTGAACTAGATGAACCTGACGAGGCTTGGTGCCAAAAAACCCAGACACCCCTGTCTCTTTGAGTTAGCAGAGTAAGCAAAACGTGTGCAGAGCAATTCCCATGGCGCCGAGGGCAAAAGAGGCAGCAAAAGTTTTCTTCAGTAGTTTGCCGAGGTATAAAGCGTACAATTCACGTTGCGTTTCGGCAGGCAAAGCTTAGCTCTTTTTAGAGCAAACCAGAAATACAAAGCAAAAACAACAACCCAAAAACCACATGATAAAATGCAAAACGAAAGTAATAAATGTAAAGGCAGAAATCGGAAGCAGAAAGAAGAGTAGCATTGAACACTAGGCAGCAGCTATCTCCTTCCCAAAGAGAGCTGTGCCGTTGGAGCTCAGATAAAACACACAGCTTGAAAACACCAGCTGTGCTTCGGAAAGTTACAGGCCGGCTAGAATGTTCTAGCACATTCCAGCTTTTACTGGCAGCTTCTTCACACATAAAACTTCACTTTTTGACAGGACCAATTGTCTGAGTCAGCATAAGGCAGTTTCCTATATTCCTATGTCCCTATTTTCCCCCCTCCTCTTCATCCAGAGAGATTTTATTTGAGAGACAGAAGAGAGGAAGGATTTGGTGCGATGACAGAAGCGAGAACTCAATGCAGCGTTGCCTGTGCAAACGGAAACAGGTTGATTATTGCAATTTGTAGGTATTTTATATATATATGATAGGGAGAGAGCGCTCCCTTTGTCCGCTAAGTGGCAGAACACTTAATGGGCCAGAGTGATAAATAGAGCGGGCCGATTGTACGGGATGACAGAGTGCATTGTGGGCCTTTTTCTCTCTCAGCAATGGCCAAGGGATTTACATGCCTGACTCCCATTAGTGCTAACAGTAGCTTTCACACATAAATCGCACAATGCATCGATTGCCATGTAAGACTTCCACTCTCTAGTGCTGGATATAGATAAATGGATTCCCTTCATACTTAGGCCGGGACGCACCTTTCCGTTTGGTCCTACCGGAGAGCACTTTGCATTAAATATTTACAATCGGGGTTTTATTCAGCTCTAAAAGGCCTCTTAGCTGCATGGTACCACTTTGAAACCAAACCCGAGCATCCAACAGTTGTTGCAACCGATCTATATCTAGGTCATAAAATAGCTTTCCAAAAACCGGCACTTGGTAGGGTTTCGGTTTTTTTAACAACTCAGCCCTATACGTTTCTACTCAGAAGCGTGCCCCATTGAGTACAATGGGACTTACTCCTAGGTAACAGTGTACCGGGTTGGAGCCTAAGCCTTGCAACTACTTACTTTTTAGCGCTGATGGCACAGTGATGCAAAACCAGCAACTTTTCATTCATTCATATATATATTTTAAAAAATGAATTAATTGAAGTTGGTTTTATTGAAATGCGATATTTTAGGCTTATGTTTTATTCACGCGTGTGAGCCACCTTAGCAAGGCTCTACCCTGAAGGCAGCATAGAACTATTTTAAAATAGGAAAATAAATTAATTAGCCGCTACTAGCTGGATAAGTATAAAGTCAGCTCCAAGGGAGTGCTTAAAGGTGTCGTATGGCTTATGCCCACATGTGAATCGTGGTAACTTCAATGGGAACATTATATTGCTAAGATACACAGTGATGCATGCTCACAGCAGCCCAGTGATTTGAAGAAAGTGGGTGGGGGTTTTTTTTAGAAGGGGAGGGGAATCTCTGAGTTGGCAAGGCTCATTTGACATCAACACGAAATAGAGCTTTTAGTGTCATTGGCCCAGGCTTCTGGAATACTCTGCCAAGATGGGATTCAGCAGGCAACCTGATTTAGAACACTATTTTAAAGACCCGTCAGGTTTAGATAGAGGAGCAGCAGAAGCTGAATGGGGTTTGGCTCTGCTGTGACTTTACGCCAGCTTAGAATAAACTGGCTTGCTTCATGCCAGTTTCTTCTAAGTAGGATTGCTCCCTTCATCCCTGAATGAGTAATGGTGGGGGTAATGTGGTGGCCATGGATTGTCACAGTCTCTTTCTGTCTTTAAAGTGCAGGTCTTCCTTCAAGCAGAAAAGGGTGTGTATTGTTGCAAATCATACCAGTGCCTGACATCACGGCAACTTCAGAAATAAAAGATGGGGTTTATTTCCCCTCTTTCCTGCTTTTGGCAATGAGTGCTGCTGAATGCTGAAAATCACGTCAGGAGCAAGCGAAGAGAATCTGCATATGTTATTCTGTAAGTTTGTTCCGCAATGCCAGTGCAGGGCATGGGGAAATAAGAAACCATCATCTGAACAGAATGGACAGAGTGCAGAGGCAGTTCCAATACACGTCTAATTGCTTCGGATCGGACAAGAACCAAACAAAAAATGACAACAAACTGAGCAGAGTTGTGAGCTTAAGCTTGCAGATTGAGACCAGTGATGAAATTGGCTGTGTGTGTGAAAATTTTATCAAAAGATTAATATCAAAGACTGCTCAAGAGCTGTCACGTGTAAGGTGAGAGGGCCGCTGTTGCGAGGGCCTCCCACTCACAAAGGGGGCTGGATCATGCCCCCTGCATCATCGGGAAGGCCCCTACTGTGTCATGGTCCCCAGCTAGCCAATCCGGTTGGCCGGGGGGGCGGGCGTGGCATGGCTAGGGCTATTTAAACAACCACATGGTCAGGGAACGTCCTTTTGGTTTGGCTTCGCGAATCTCCCTCCCTCCCACCCTCTTTTCAAGTCTTTGACTTTGGACTTGCTATGGACCTCGGTTGGTTGCCGCTGAGGGGCCTGGTAGGAATCTTTTCCACTTGGCAAATTGGCACTGGCCATTTGGTTTTCGCCTACCTCTTAGCAATCGTCACAACTTTTGTAAGGTTTGGCGGTTAGGCATTGGTATAACTTGGTTTGGGAGAGGGGAGGTGTGGCCATCACCTGCCCCTCCATTTTAAGGGTATTCCGTTAAAGGTATCCAGGGTGTGTGGATCTTGTCGAAAGCCCAGGTAGGGGCTAGGGCCATGCCACGACCCCAGCAGGCACCCTGGGGGAGCTTGAGTCAATGTGTATCGACAGGGCTCCCCCTATTGGTGGTTGACCCTTACTGGACTTCCTGAATGGCAGATATAGTCGGTTCAATTCCAATGCCTAAACCAATACTGCTCACATTCTGTAACCAATAAAGTTGTGGCCTAAATTTTGCCCATTAACCATTAACCTAATATACTGTGTCCAGGTGTCTTTATTCATTATGGGGGGAGACCTTGGGGTCTTGACACGTAAATCAGTTTGTGCGTGAGCATGATTGCTCTGTCAAAGCCCACTCTTCTGCTCCCTTTTAAAAGTCTCCGGTCAGCATTTATGTCAGCATAAAGAACTTTGGCAATGGATCAAGTTGCACCTTGAAGCTGTGGGATCTCTTTCCTTGAGATTTTCAAGAATTGCACAGGGCAGGGCAGTACGTTTCTGAGCACAATTCAAAGTGTTGGTGCTGACCTTTAAAGCCCTCAATGGCCTTGGTCTTGTATAACCGAAGGAGCGTCTCCACCCCCATCTTCCAGCCTGGACACAGATCCAGCGCCGAGGGCCTTCTGGCAATTTCCTCGCTGCGAGAAGTGAGGTTACAGGGAACCAGGCAGAGGGCCTTCTTGGTAGTGGTGCCTGCCCTGTGGAACGCCCTCCCAGCAGATGTCAAGGCAATAAACAACTATTTTACTTTTAAAAGACAACTTCCCTGTTTAGGGAAGTTTTTAATGTATGACACTGTATTGTTTTTAATATTCGGTTGGAAGCCGCTCAGAGTGGCTGGGGAAACTCAGCCAGATGGGCGGGGTATAAATAATAAATAATAAATTATTATTATTATTATTATTATTATTATTATTATTATTATTAGTCAGGGGCTCAGGAGCAGAGGCACAGGAAAGGGAGGAAATAGAGAGCGAGGGGGAGGAATCCGAAGGAAATGTTAGCGATGACAGCGGTCCGAGGTCTCTGAGTCTTTCCAGCGAATCGGAAGATTCACAGAAAGGGGCTCCCATGGTCAGAGCAAGGGGGGTGCCTAGGGGGACACCCCAGGAAGAAGGGGCCAGAGGGGACTCAGAGAGCAGCAGTTGGAAATCAGGACCAGCTTCCCCACCAGAGCGCAGTAGGGGGGAGGAGTCCCAGGTATCGGGAGCAGGAGGCTCACCGCCAGCGGGAGGAGAGGAGTCAGGATTGGCCACGCCTCCATCGGAGAGCGAAGAAACGGTCAAGAGGAAGGTTGGAGGCTGGGCGCGCGCGCCAAGTTCAAATGTACAGGAGGGCGGCGCAGTTGGCAGCCCGGCTAGGGAGCCAGGTCCCAAAGCCCGCCGAAAGGAGGGGGAGGAGTCAGGGGGGTCAGTGTCAGCGTCAGAAGAGTCCAGAAAGGAGGAGACCCCGGGGGGCAGAAGGACCCAGAGGAGAAAGGAGAGACGGAAGAGGTGGAGTAAGGTTAGAGTCTTAAGCTGGTGTACAGGGGGTGGAGACTCAGATGGAGCTTCGCCGGTCTAAGGACTCAGACGTAGCGCTGCGCGCCACTGATGTCAAACCAACAATGAACCGCAATAAAGACTTTTGTTTATAAAGAGCAACTGGCGTTGGTCCTTTGTGAGCTGGGACCTGAGGCAGCCCCTGACATTATTATATTATATTATATTATATTATATTATATTATATTATATTATATTATATTATATTATATTATATTATATTATATTATTATATTATAATATTAATATATTATATAATTATATTATTATATTATATTATATTATATTATATTATATTATATTATATTATATTATATTATATTATTAATATATTACTTTGCTTATCCTACCTTAGAGCACAGGCCCAGATGAGTGGTAGCCAGTGGGGTGATATTGAATTAAAGAATCACAGAGTTGGAAGGGACACTGAGGATCATCTAGTCCAACCCACTGCTATGCAAAAATATGCAGCTGTCCCATATGGGGTTCGAACTTCCAACCTTGGCATTATGAATAGATCAATCAATTAACCTTTCAGAATGATTTTCCAGGATGCTGGACTACAACACTCATCAGCCTGAGCCAACTTGACCAATGGTCGGGGATGTTGGGAGTTGTAGTTCAACAACATCTGAAGGACCCCACAGTACACAGGGCATCCCTGGGTTAAATTGTTGAAAGTTCTTGCCCACTCACACCATGAATTGAAATGACATTTATACTGCTTTAACAGTCATGGCGAAGATCATGCCACTGGTCTCATCACCTCCTGGCAAATAGAAGGGGAAGAAATGGAGGCAGAGAGGGATTTTACTTTCTTGGGCTCCATGATCACTGCAGATGGTGACAGCAGCCACAAAATTAAAAGACGCCTGCTTCTTGGGAGAAAAGCAATGACAAACCTAGACAGCATCTTAAAAAGTAGAGACATCACCTTGCCAACAAAGGTCCGTATAGTAAAAGCTATGGTTTCCCCAGTAGTGATGTATGGAAGTGAGAGCTGGACCATAAAGAAGGCTGATCGCCGAAGAATTGATGCTTCTGAATTATGGTGCTGGAGGAGACTCTTGAGAGTCCCATGGACTGCAAGAAGATCAAACCTATCCATTCTTAAGGAAATCAGCCCTGAGTGCTCACTGGAAGGACAGATCCTGAAGCTGAGACTCCAATACTTTGGCCACCTCATGAGAAGAGAAGACTCCCTGGAAAAGACCCTGATGTTGGGAAAGATGGAGGGCACAAGGAGAAGGGGACGACAGAGGATGAGATGGTTGGATAGTGTTCTTGAAGCTACCAGCTTGAGTTTGACCAAACTGTGGGAGGCAGTGGAAGACAGAAGTGCCTGGCATGCTCTGGTCCATGGGGTCATGAAGAGTCGGACACGACTAAACGACTAAACAACAACAACAGTCATGTCTTCCTCCAAAGTATCATGGGAACTGTAGTTTGTCCCATGCAAAGCTGCAACCCCCAGCCCTCTTAAAAAACCACAGTTCCCATGTTTTTTTGAGGAGAAGCTAGTGCTTTAATTGTTCTTTGCGGATGTGTCTATCCTACATTCTTTTACTCTGAACACCTACATTCCATAGCATTTTTGTTATATTTTCTCCCGACGTTCCAGATGTGAAAACATGCCTAGAAGCATTGCCTTTTCTAGGGTATATAAAAAAGCCACGCGTTAGGAAAAAAAGAGAAGTGTTCTGTACTTTTTAACATGCTGCACATTAGCAGTTGGGGACAATCTTGTGTGGCAGCAATCCTTGAAATTTCCAAGTACTTTTGTGATTTGCTACTTGCAAAAGGAATTGCCCCCCTCTTCAAATAATGGTCTTTTGGAGTTCTGAGTACACAGTCTGCAAACGCCTCAATGCTGATTCCCAAGTGGAATTTTGAGCCTGCTATTTAAATTTATGTTGCTGTTTTTTAAAATTGTTACGTAAAGCGGCATTTGAGTCCTCTCAGGCTTGCGTTCTGGAATGGTGAATAATTCAAAGGAAGACTCAAAGGGTGTCTTTCAGTTTTCCTCCAGTCTCCCTATAGCCTCCAAAATCAGGAAGTCATTCAGCCCCTAAACATACCAAGCCCTTCAAATCCTTGGTCTTCAAAAGACCAATTTAAATAGAAGCACATTTTGTAAAAAAACAAAAAAAAACCCACAACCAATCAATCACAACATCCTTATGTTGGGAGTGTTCCAAGAAACAAACTGACATAAAAAAACCCACCTTATTTTACAGCATCTATTGTTTGCAAATCAAAAACCGAGCAACCACACCTGCTATTTACTGTAATTTATTTATTTAAATAATTCATTTATTACATGTTGTTGTTGTTTAGTCATTTAGTCGTGTCCGACTCTTCGTGACCCCATGGACCAGAGCACGCCAGGCACTCCTGTCTTCCACTGTCTCCCGCAGTTTGGTCAAACTCATGCTGGTAGCCTCGAGAACACTGTCCAACCATCTCGTCCTCTGTCATCCACTTCCCCTTGTGCCCTCCATCTTTCCCAACATCAGGGTCTTTTCCAGGGAGTCTTCTCTTCTCGTGAGGTGGCCAAAGTATTGGAGCCTCAGCTTCAGGATCTGTCCTTCCAGTGAGCACTCAGGGCTGATTTCCTTAAGAATGGATAGGTTTGATCTTCTTGCGGTCCATGGGACTCTCAAGAGTCTCCTCCAGCACCAGAATTCAAAAGCATCAATTCTTCGGCGATCAGCCTTCTTGATGGTCCAGCTTTATGGTCCAGTATACATTACATGTATATACCACCTTTATCTTCAAAGGAGCTCAAGGTGTTGCACATGCTTCTGTTCCTCCCTATTTCATCCGCACAACAGCCCTGTGAGGTGGGCTAGGCTAAGAGAGACTGGGCAAAGAGACACTAGCCCAAGGTCACCCAGGGAGCTTCATGGCTGAGTGGGGATTTGAACCCGCATCTCCCAGGTCATAGTCCAACACTCTAACCCAGAGGTTTTCAACCTTTTTGAGTCCATGTCTCCCTTAACCAACTACAGTGGTACCTTGGGTTAAGAACTTAATTCATTCCGGAGGTCCGTTCTTAACCTGAAACTGTTCTTACCCTGAAGCACCACTTTAGCTAATGGGGCCTCCCGCTGCCGCCGCACCGCTGGAGCATGATTTCTGTTCTCATCCTGAAGCAAAGTTCTTAACCCGAGGTAACCCAAGGTACCACTGTACCTTTTTTCTGCAGCACCCCTGTGGGGCTCAGGAAGCCCCTGCCTGCAGAGCTGGCAGCCTCTCACCCTTTTTCAAACACCCTCCCTTGTGGAGTGTTCCCTCAGCCTCCTCTCCTGAGGAGTCCTCAGGGCAGCTGCTGCTGCCATCCAAGAAGAAGAAGAAGAAGAAGAAGAAGAAGAAGAAGAAGAAGAAGAAGAAGAAGAAGAGGAGTTTGGATTTGATATCCCGCTTTATCACTACCCTAAGGAGTCTCAAAGCGGCTAACATTCTCCTTTCCCTTCCTCCCCCACAACAAACACTCTGTGAGGTGAGTGGGGCTGAGAGACTTCAGAGAAGTGTGACTGGCCCAAGGTCACCCAGCAGCTGCATGTGGAGGAGCGGAGACGCAAACCCGGTTCCCCAGATTACGAGTCTGCCGCTCTTAACCACTACACCACACTGGCTCTCCCTGCTCTCTGAGCTGCCCCCCACACCCCAAAGAGTGATTCCTCTCAGACAGGGGCAGAGGAAGGGGGTGCGGTGGGGGCTGGCCACCCCGGGTGTCACCACTGAGGGGCGTGACAAAATGGCGGGCGGCACTCACCACGGGGCCTGCAGCGCCCCTGAGCCATGCGTCTCACTTGGGAGTGATGCAGTGGCTTGGGCGCCCACAAAAACAGTCTGCCTGCCACATCTCCCTCAGTTGTAGGGAGGCTGAGTTGGAAGAGGCAGGCAGAATCCTTGGAGACCCCAGGAAGTGTTGTGCCCCAGCTGGCGCCACCCCTGGACGCAGGTCACGCACGCAGCCCCAGGCACCCAATCGGCCTGTTCTGCCGCTGTTCTCAGAGGCACCATTTCTTGCGAGGAATCCTATTTGGAATAAGGGCATTTCCCTTAAAAAAAGGGAAAAGTTGACAGCTATGGCCAGGGCTGCTGCAATAAACAGCAGTGCAAGCCTTGGAGAGGCAGAGACGCAAAAGAGCAAAGGAGGGAAGGAGGGAACGAAAGAAAGAGGGACAGAGTCTACTGTTGCCCACAGCACCCCTGACCATCATCCAAGGCACCCCAGGGTGCCACAGCACACTGGTTGAAAACCACTGCTCTAACCATTATGCAACACCGACTCTTTACTTAACAGGTTACTGTAAACCGTGAGCATCATAGTGAGGGATAGATCAATCGATTTCTGGTCCATGGCAATTGCACATGTGTTCGTTCTAACCCAAAGTTCCTTTGTTAAGCCTTAATGTGTTTTAAAAACTTGAAGCTATGCAGTTAGATTTAGGCACCAGTGAGTTCAACGGAGCATAATGTGAGCATAATAATGGATGAGTGCAGCTTACAGTTGGAGATATTGTGATGGGCTTCTGCACTTCAAAATTTAGCACCACACCACTGCCTAAGGCTGCCAGGTTTGGAAACCACGGTTTTAGTTGATGGCATGGAATTGGTCACATAGGCAAACAGAATAAGATGGCCAAAATGAACAGCTTGATATGAGCATATGCTAAGCCTTTTGGCTCAATCAACCCCCGTTCACGTCAATCTCCCTCTTCATCTTCATTTGACCCAATAATCGCACCAATTATTTTAACTTCATTTCTCCTAATCTTTAATTTTAAATTTAGCATTAATTAACCATTTGGGATAGTGATTTCCCCCCTACCTGATTAATTTCTCACAAAGACAGGAAATGGAAAGCAATTTTGTTTTTATTAACGTTAAAATAATTCCAGCTCGAAATTGCTTGCAAAATGAGCAAGTGGCACCCTTGATTGCTCTCCAGATAAGCGCAGCTGGAGAACCTAACAAATTATTCCCTCCCCCCCATCAAACTTCATTACTATTAGCTAAATGCAATTAGTCAAAAAGTGACTTCCATTGAGAGCTTTGGGAACACTACAAAAGTCATTCAAGAAAATAAATCTGACTTCTATTTGTATTTACTTTTATGTTTTCCCTTTGCTCATTTTCCCAATATTTCAGCAAACGTGTTGCTTCCAGAAAGAGCAGATTAATAAATTTCTAAAAGCAGTTCTGGGAATGTCAGTGGTTCTATGTCTCTGCAGAAAACTGAAGCTTGACTGTTAGGGAGCTGATGAAACATAATCTAGTAAGATTGTGGGTGCAGTTCACAACAGTCTATACATCGCCACTTGCTTGAGCGACAAATTGACTAAGCCTATTATTCACTTTGCCACTAGGGTAAGAATTAAACTCCTATACCTGCTTTTAGCTTTAAACCCAGGTTGTGAGGGGGTGGGGGAGTCACTGACTATAGAATCTTATTTTGCATTGTGTAAGGGAGCATAAAAAATACTCCCCATGCTTTCCAGCTTTATATATTTTATCTTTACTAAACCAATATAGTTTTTATTGAGCATCATGAAATATGCACATCAAGAAGTGCTACTTATTCAAGGGAGTAGGGAGAAACAGACCAAATAAATGAATAAATGAGAAACGAAACCTGAACATCTCAGGTGGACAGGGCTGGGCGATATATCAATTTATTGTCCAAAGCTGGTTTGAAATCCATATCATGATATCGGTGGACCTGGCAATATATCTCAAATCATGATGTGTGTTAGCGCTGGGTGATATATTGCCCCAAACCAGTTTGAAGTGCATATCATGATATCAGTTTCATAATTTTTGACCTGGTAATATATTGTGAATCATGATGTATGTGTGTGTTCTATGGAAAAATCACAATGTGAAGCCATCCAGTGCGTCCAAATAGCTCCATCCTTATTTCAGACATTGTGATATCTCAGTATATTGCTATGTTTAGCTGGTTGTATATCATAATGTTGAAAACCAGATATCACCCAGCCCTAGACAGGGCATAGGTAGCAAATCTGCTGCCTTGCAGCTGTCAAATACTACTATTACAACTTCCATCATCACTAACCGTTAGCCATGATAGCTGGGGCTGATGGGAATTAAGGGTCCAGCAACAGCTGGAGGACACCAGGACTATCCCAGAATGCAGAAGGGGTTTGGTGAAGATCAAGGATTACACGACCAGGCGACCTTCTACTTCAGGGGTGGGAAATATGCAACTCTAGGGCTAATTTCATGGGAGCCCAGAGGGTAGAAAAAATGGGGGTTGGAAGAAGTCAACATGGATCGAGCAATAGAAGGAGTTAGGTGGCAAAGCTCTGTATAAGCAATCAGTTTAGACCAGGCTTCCTCAACTTCGGTCCTCCAGATGTTTTTGGCCTACAACTCCCATGATCCCTAGCTAGCAGGACCAGTGGTCAGGGATGATAGGAATTGTAGTCTCAAAACATCTTGAGGGCCGAGGTTGAGGAAGCCCGGTTTAGACTCTGCCAAGAAAAATCTGTCCCTCCCCTGGCGACCTGTTGGGTGTGAAGGGAGAGGGGAGAAAAAGAGAGGTGGCCCTTCATAGGAAACCTCCCACCCACCCTCTGCATCATAAAATTTCTGCTTGTGAGAAGCTAGTCTATTCAGAGAAAGGTTTCAACCCATCCTTCTGCCTTTATTTATTTCAAAATTCATCATGAAAATTCAGTGGCATTTCCACGAAAATTTCTCCTAATATGTTTGCGACCTTTCCCTTATCTAATACCTTTTTAAAGGTGATCTTCACTAATATATTCCTTTCCCCCCTGCACCCTTTAACCTAACAAATGCATTTTTGTATATATTACTTGTCTGGAGGGCTGTATTGCAAAATTCAGAGAAGTGCATGAAGGACGGCTGTGTTTCAGTTGATCAGTTGTTTTGAAAAGTGTGAATTTGATATGTTTGCCTATAAATGCAAAGAGAATCAAGTTCCCCCCTCCCCTGCCCTACTTGTGATCAGATCAGACCCCTTCAGGCTAACACCAATATCCTACAACCAGGCCTTGTCCCATATATTCCTGTTTGCCCCTTTGTGCATTCAGACAGGATGGCTAGAAGACTCTCATGTTTCCAATACATTATGAAAAATTTGAGGATGAATACCTTAACCATAAAGAGAGCAAACACTCCATGTTTCATTGTAGTACGTATATTTGTAAGTTCCTGTAATATCTTCTAGTTTACTCTAATATGGATGTCAGTTTGGGTAAAGGAGATTGCTCTGTTATCAAAAGACACTCTTGGCTCACAGAAATCCGTGCAGAGAAATCTAAGCAGGAATTTCCACTGTTTTCTCTTTGGTGGGGGTGAATAGATCTTATTTAATGAGGCCTGGCATTATAATTGGTTATTGGAATCGGGAATAGCAAGGTTCTATTTTCTTGTCAGGGGTATATATGATATTTCCAGCTATATTTAAATGTGATCAAAAATCAGGAGAGAGAGAAAGGAGAATGAAAGTGAGATTATATGGGCAACCTCTCTGCTATTCAATATTTAATGAGTGTAGGATTTGCAGTCTTCACAAACACATTTATAACTGCAGACATGTCAATATTTTTAAAGGTCAAGTAGGATTCGCCACATTCCTTGTAATTACAATCTTCAGTCTGGAGGAATCGTGACTCTTGGTGATCTCATTCCATAACCTTAACATTGAAGTTCGGCTCTCTGCGGAATTTGCTCAAAAGGATCTGACATGTTCAAAAGAAACTGTCTGGTGAATTTTCTGTTAGCCAGCAATTTTTATACACACAACTATTATAGGCTGGAGAGACTTTTTTTGCTTCTCCTTCACTCCTTTGGGCAGGAAGGTTGCTCACATTTCTGTATAGTTTTCCAGGGCTTATTGATACAACCAGTGCAAATTCCCAACACTGTTTCAGAGACTGTTGATTGAGATGGCAACCCTAAACATGCTGACTCGGAATGGTATAATGGTGAGAGGGTAGGACTAGAATTGGGGAGATCAGGGTTCAAATTCCCATTCATCCATGAAGCTCACTGGGTGAACTTGGGCCAGTCACTGCCTTGCAGCCTAACCTACCTCACTGGGCTGTTGTCAATGATAATATGGAGATGGGGAAAACATGTATGCTCTTCTTAGAGGATTGGTGGGATATAAATTAAAAACTAATAACTAATCGATTCAAAGTGCCGGCCTTAAACTGCAATACCTCAAGGACTGCCTCTCTTCATATAAACCAGCCTGGACTCTGTGGTCGTCATGCGAGGCCTTTCTTTGTGTGCCTCCTCCACGAGAAGTCCAGAGGGTGGAAACACGAGAACAGGGCCTTTTCTGCAGTGGCTTCCAGTTTGTGGAATGCTCTCTCCAGGGAGGTTCACACGGCAATTTCATTATACACCTTTAGGTTCCTTGTGGAAATCTTCCTCTTCAACTAGGCCTTTGGCTGATTAACATCCCGTATTATTTAAGAATGTGTTTGTGGCAGGGAGGGGAGGGAGAGGGTTTATTGGTTTGGTTTGTTCTTGTTCTTTTTGTGTATTTATCTTGTATTTTTTATGCTGTGAACTGCCCTGAGTTATACACATGGAGGACGGTATACAAATTAATAATAATAATGCACTACCTTCTGCTCTCCTGACACCCCCTGTCCATGATTAACTATTTTCCCCATTCGATATCAAATTTGACATGTTGTTATATCCCTCTCAATCCCTTTGGCTCACAGGCAGATGTTCAGCAAATGACAAACCTGTACTGGAGCTTCTCATTTTCGGTCAGCTGAATATTTTATAATTGGTTCATTTTTTTGGCTTTCAAGTTTATCTGCAGATCACTTTTTATGTTGTAGCTTAATGCAGCCTTCCTTTGCCTGGCACCATCCAGATGTTTTGGACTACAAGTTCCATCAGCCCCCAGCCAGCACACAGCTTAGTAGGTTTTGTTGCAGGCTTATTTAAAGACTGATAATGAAACTAATAATGACAGTCCCATGGACTGCAAGAAGATCAAACCTATCCATTCTTAAGGAAATCAGCCCTGAGTGCTCACTGGAAGGACAGATCCTGAAGCTGAGGCTCCAATACTTTGGCCACCTCATGAGAAGAGAAGTCTCCCTGGAAAAGACCCTGATGCTGGGAAAGATGGAGGGCACAAGGAGAAGGGGACGACAGAGGACGAGATGGTTGGACAGTGTTCTCGAAGCTACCAGCATGAGTTTGACCAAACTGCGGGAGGCAGTGGAAGACAGGAGTGCCTGGCGTGCTCTGGTCCATGGGGTCATGAAGAGTCGGACACGACTAAACCACTAAACAACAACAACGAAAAATGAAACAGGTTTGATGTATCTAATAAGTATTCATCCGAAGCTTTGGTGTCAAGACCATTACCAATGATGCTAATATAGCTATGCTGACCCCCAGTAATAAATAACCAGATTAGTTGTCAAGAGCCCTTTCCATGCAAGACTCTTACGTACAGTAGAACGTTCGCAGTTTAAAGCAGAAATGGGGACATGCTTCTAACTTGACATTGTGTCCCTGTCCTTTGGCATCCACACTTTTGAGCATGCATGTCTGCAAAGGAACCACTGTGCGGAAACAGTTACCAGTGCATAGAAGCTTCACTTGATGGGAACAGCTTCTACGAATGAGCATATACTCATGTATAGGGCTCCTTTGCAGGCAAATGTACTCAACATACAGATGTCGGAAGGTGGGGCTAGCATGGGGCTGTGATGCTGGAAGAGGGACAAGAAGCATCATCATCATCATCATTAATTCCATGTCGATCAGAAGGTCGGTGGTTCGAATCCCCGTGATGGGGTGAGCTCCTGTTTCTCAGTCCCTGCTCCTGCCAACCTAGCAGTTCGAAAGCATGTCAAAGTAGATAAATAGGTACCGCTCCAGCGGGAAGATAAACGGTGCTTCCGTGCGCTGCTCTGGTTCTCCAGAAGTGGTTTAGTCATGCTGGCCACATGACCCGGAAGCTGCACACCGGCTCCCTCGGCCAATAAAGCGAGATGAGGGCTGCAACCCCAGAGTCGGCCACGACTGGACCTAATGGTCATGGGTCCCTTTACCTTTATACCTCTTTATATTTTAAACAACAAATCTCAAAGCAGTTTACAACACATTAAAACATCAGATAAAACAATCCAGAATAAAACTAATTCAAGCTTCAAGGAAAATATTTCAGATCCTTCTCTAAGTGACATTTTGCTTTTCCCCAGTTGCCAACCTGCCATCCAGAGATCTTCACATGGTTGCAAATGGACTCGCGTCAGTTGCAAAACACGCCTGGTGCCTGGCTAACTTCGAACACTGAAAGTATTAGATCAAGTGGAGAGGTATACACTTCTCGGAAAACCAGCTGCTTTCCCCTCCACCACTGCTTTTTAACTGTTAATCCCTTTCGCGTGTGTTGTTTTCAAATTCCCCTCTCTCTCCAGTTTCGGAAAGATCAGCCAAGTAGGAAGCTTGAAAATTTGGGGGCGGGGGGGTTCTTCAGAGGTTGCAATACAAAAAATGTTGAAGATAGTATTTTTAAAAACAGTGAGGAAGAAAGCAAATCCGATAAGCACCGATTAAAATCTATGTCCCCACTCCTGCTTTGAGCCATAAATACATGGGTAACAAATAGATCTCCAAAACAAAAAAAATTCCTTGCAGTAGCACCTTAAAGACCAACTAAGTTAGTTCTTGGTATGAGCTTTCGTGTGCATGCACACTTCTTCAGATACCAAAAAAATTCCTTGCAGTAGCACCTTAAAGACCAACTAAGTTAGTTCTTGGTATGAGCTTTCGTGTGCATGCACACTTCTTCAGATACCGCAGTAGCACCTTAAAGACCAACTAAGTTAGTTCTTGGTATGAGCTTTCGTGTGCATGCACACTTCTTCAGATACCATAGCACCTTAAAGACCAACTAAGTTAGTTCTTGGTATGAGCTTTCTGAAGAAGTGTGCATGCACACGAAAGCTCATACCAAGAACTAACTTAGTTGGTCTTTAAGGTGCTACTGCAAGGAATTTTTTTTGTTTTGACTATGGCAGACCAACACGGCTACCCATCTGTAACTGGAAATAGATCTCCAGTTTCAGTTGGCAATTATGTTTTTTTTTTTTTATAAATTTTTTATTGCGTTTCTTTCCATAATTTTATAGGTTACAAACAAATAACATAATTGCAAGAAACAAATTTTCCCTTTTTTTAACAACAAAAACAAACAAAAACAACTTGGACTTCCCCACCCCTTCCGATTCTGCGTTATTTACATTAACAATGTCAGCATTTTGTTACCTTATTTCATGCCTTATTGTAACTTTCCAATGTTATGTACCCAAATTCGATATATTGTATCTCATATTCGATGCCTTTAAAATAAACATAACATGTTCGATTCAAATTGTCTCCTTTTCTCTTTTATCACTTATTTTACAATTTACTTAATCATAATTGCAGAAGCATAACTTTTCCTAATCATGCACTATCTTAAGATTCATACAGCTTGTAGTATTTTTGCAAATAGTCTTTAAATTTTTTCCAGTCCTCCTCAATTGTTTCTTTATCCAAATCTCGGATTCTGCCGGTCAGTTCAGCTAATTCCATGTAGTCCATCAACTGCGTCTGCCATTCTTCCAGCGTGGGTAAATCTTGTGTCTTCCAGTTCTTTGCAATGAGAATTCTTGCTGCTGTAGTAGCATACATAAACAACGTTCTGTCTTTCTTTAGCACTTTCTGGTCCACCATGCCCAGCAGGAAGGCCTCTGGTTTCTTAGGGAAGGTATACCTAAATACCTTTTTCAATTCATTATAAATCATTTCCCAGAAAGCCTTCACTTTTGGGCAGGTCCACCAGAGATGATAGAATGTACCTTCTGCCTCCTTACATTTCCAACATTTATTGTCAGACAGGTGATGTATCTTAGCTAACTTGACTGGGGTCATGTACCACCGGTATATCATTTTCATAATGTTTTCCTTCAAGGCACTGCATGCCGTGAATTTCATTCCGGTGTTCCATAACCTCTCCCAGTCTTCAAACATAATATTATGTCCAACATCCTGTGCCCATTTTATCATAGCAGATTTAACCAACTCGTCCTGTGTGTTCCACATAAGCAGCAAGTTATACATTCTAGACAAAATCTTGGTCTTTGGTTCTAGCAATTCTGTCTCTAGTTTCGATTTCTCCTCCTGGAAACCAACTTTTTTATCCATTTTAAAAACCTCTTGCATTTGAGCATAATGTAACCAATCTCGCACCTTGTTTTTTAGTTTATCCTGGCTCTGCAACTTCCAACTGTCTCCAATTTTTTCAATTAATTCCCAATATTTCGGCCAATAAGCCTCCATATTGGGTCTTTTTCCAGCCTTGGCCTCCACCGGTGACACCCACCTCGGTGTTTTACTCTCTAATAAGTCTTTGTATTTCGTCCAGACTGCAAAAATTGCTTTTCTGACAATATGGCTTTTAAACAATTTGTGAACTTTAACCTTGTCATACCATAGGTATGCGTGCCAACCAAAAGCATTATCAAAACCTTCCAGATCTAGGACATCAGTGTTTTCTAGCAAAAACCAATCTTTCAGCCAGCAGAAGGCTGCAGCTTCATAATACAATCTCATGTCCGGCAGGGCAAACCCCCCTCTTTCTTTTGAATCTGTTAATATTTTATACTTTATTCGGGGCTTTTTGCCCTGCCAGACAAACCTAGATATATCCTTCTGCCATTTTCCAAAACATTCCACTCTGTCCACGATCTGTAGGGTTTGAAACAAAAATAACATTTTCGGCAACACATTCATTTTTATTGCTGCAATCCTTCCCAACAAGGAAAGTTTCAATCTTGACCAAATTTCTAAATCCTTTTTAACTTCCGACCAACATTTTTCATAGTTGTCCTTAAATAAATTCAAATTTTTGGAAGACAAATAGATCCCTAGGTATTTCACTTTTTTTACCACATTCAGTTCTGTTTCTCTCTGAAACCCCTCTGTTTCTGTAAGTGTCAAATTCTTGGTCAAAACCTTGGTTTTTTGCTTGTTCAACTTAAATCCCGCCACCCGACCAAACTCAGATATAAGTTCAAGAGCTCTTTTTGTACTGGATTCTGGCTCCTGCAGTGTCAAAACTAGATCATCTGCAAAGGCTTTCAATTTGTATTGTTTCACTCCGACCTCTATCCCTTGTACCAACCGGTCCTTCCTTATCATATTCAATAGCACCTCCAGGACTGAAATGAATAAAAGAGGGGATAGAGGGCACCCTTGTCGTGTCCCTTTTTCAATTTTAAACTCCTCCGTCACCACATTGTTCACTATTAATTTAGCCTTTTGCTCTGAATAAATTGCTCGTAACCCATTTTCAAACCCCCGCCCCACTCCCATCCCTTCCAAGTTTTTCTTCATGAACCTCCAAGATATGTTGTCAAATGCTTTCTCCGCATCAATAAAAATTAACACCGCCCTTGTGTTCATGTTGGTTTGTAAAAGTTCCAAAATATCAATGATGTTTCTGGTATTCTCATATAAATGTCTACCAGGGAGAAAGCCTGCTTGGTCTTTGTGAATTACTTCATTTAAGACTTTTTTAAGTCTGCTTGCCAAAATGTCTGCAAATATTTTGTAATCCACATTCAGGAGTGAGATGGGGCGATAGTTCTTGAGCTGAGTCTTTTCAGATTCTGTCTTAGGTATCAATGTGATGAAGGCTTCTTTCCACGTTTCTGGTGCCCTCTTCCCATCCAAAATCTGGTTGCATACCTCCAACAAAGGTTGTATCAAATAATCCTTCAAAGTCTTGTAGTATTTGGAGGTAAGCCCGTCCGGGCCTGGAGATTTGCCTAGTTGCATGTTCTGAATGGCACCTTCAATTTCCTGAGTAGTTATTATAGAGTTCAAGATTGATCTTTTATCTTGAGTTATTCTTGATAATCCATTTATCTTTAAAAATTGGTCTATCTCAGATTCTTTCTGAGGCCCCTGTGTATAGAGTTCTTTGAAATATCTGTGGAAGCACTTCCTAATTTCTTCTGGTTTCTGTACCATCCTTCCTTCAATCTCTAGATTTGTTATCGTATTTAGCTTTTGTCTTTTTTTCAGCTGCCAGGCTAGCAGCTTTCCGCATTTGTTTGCTGATTCAAAAGATCTTTGCTTCATCTGTTTTATTTTCCATTCAATCTCCTGGTTAGTCAATTTTGAATATTCTGCTTGATGGAATTTAATTTCTCTCAGCAGTTCCTTTGACTTTGGTTTGGTTCTCAATTTTTCCTCTCCCTGGCGTATTTTCTCCAATATTTTATCTTTCTTTCCATTCCAGAGCTTCTTCTTAATTGTATTCTGTTGTATCAGAAACCCTCTCATAACAGCTTTGCTTGCGTCCCAGATTGTTCTTTTTTCTACTGTAGTGTTCAGATTTATCTCAAAGTAATCCTTTAGTGTTTTTTGGGCCTTCTTCACGATCTCTTGATCTCTTAATAGTGTGTCATTCATTCTCCATCTGAAGGAACCGGGTTGAGTTAGTCTGAGTTCTATTTTCAGAGCGTTGTGGTCGGAGCATGTTTTTGGGCAGATTTCCACCTTTTTGGTCTTGGGTGCCAGCCCCCTGGAGGTCCAAATTTGGTCGATCCTTGACCAGGACAGGTGGGCCTCAGAGAAGAAAGTGCCTTCTTTACCTAGGGGGTTCTTTGTCCTCCAAATATCAATCAAATCCAGATTGTCAGTCATTTCAAAAAAAGTTTTAGGCAGTCTGCCGTCTGATGTTAAATTTTGGTTGTAAGACTTATCCATATGTGTAGACACCACTCCATTCATGTCTCCCATCATTATGATGTTAGCATAGTCCAGATAGTCCAACAAAGTCTCATGCAGCTTCTTGAAAAATTCCGATTTCCCGTCATTTGGAGCATAAATTCCTAATAACAATATTTTTTCTCCTTGAGTCTGAATTTCAATTGCCAAAATTCTTCCATGTTCATCTTTAAATAGAAATTTAGGTGACAGGCTCTCCTTAGCGTAGATCACCACTCCTCTTTTCTTCACCTTATCTGAAGAGATAAACTCTTGGCCTAGTCTTTTGTTAACCAAAACTTTCCTGTGGAGCCTGGTTACATGGGTTTCTTGTAAACAAATAATGTCCAATTGCTCTTTCTTCAATATATGAAATAGCCTCCTTCTTTTCTCCGGGGAATTTCCACCATTTATATTCCAACTTAGTAGCTGCAGAGACATCCTGAACTATTCTGTTACACCTAGAGCGGTGTGTCTTCTTTTTCCTCTGATTCCGAGGGTATAGGCGTCCCTCCGCCTGCTGGCAGAATGGGTCCTGGTTTAGGTAGAGGCCAATGGGCTGCTGCTTCTTTTTGGAGATCTTCTCCGTGGTCGTGCTGGAACTTTTGTAGGTCCTCTGGCGTTCTTATTTTAACCTTCTTCTGTTTGTAAGTAAATGATAGTCCTTGTGGAAATTCCCACCTATAAGGAATTGTGTTGGCAATTATGGTTGCCAGTGTTTAAATGGCAGGGCTCTTGTGCCTGATTCACTCGTCTGAAAGGTAAAAGGCATCAACTGGACCTTTCTCTGGGATGGTGATATAGGTAAAAAGGTAAAGGTAAAGGACCCCTGGACAGTTAAGTCCAGTCAAAGGCGACTATGGGTTTAACATGTGGTGATTTTAGCTTATGAATTTTATTGTTTAATGTTTTTATTTGTACATGGGGGTACTTTTATAGCTCTGTTTAGAGTACGTAATGTTTTAATAATATAAATGTTTTCAGTCTTTTTTATCAATTCAGTATATTTTCTTTTAATTGTCAAATAATTCTGTGTACATTGCGGCAGCCTTTGGCTACGTGCAATAAAACTGACTGAGACTGAGACTGAGACTGAGGCGACTATGGGGTTGTGGCACTCATCTCACTTTCAGGCTGAGGGAGCTGGCATTTGTCCACAGACAGTTTTCCTGGTCATGTGGTCAGCATGACTAAACCACTACTGGCATGTGAAGGACCATGATGAGTGCCAGAGCGCATGGAAATGCCGTTTACCTTCCCGCCGCAGCGGTACCTATTTATCTACTTGCACTGGTGTGCTTTCAAACTGCTAGGTTGGCAGGAGCTGGGACAGAGCAACGGGAGCTCACCCTGTCACGGGGATTCAAACCGCTGACCTTCCGATCAGCAAGGTTCAGTGGTTTAGACCACAGCACAGGCTTTTTACTGAGTCAGACCACCTACCTCAGTATGGTCTACACTGACTCGTAGGGGCTCTCCTGGGTGTCAGTCCCAGCTTTACTTAGAGATGCCAGGGACTGAACCCAGGAAAGGAGAAGCTTCTCATGAGCGATTTCTGCACTTCTGCCATGTGGCCATTATAAATGTACAGGAACCCTACCTAAGAAAAGCAAGAGTGACTAACCTCCTGGCAATATATTTGATGGCAGCTTCAAACTGGCATAAATGAGAACCTAAAGGCAAAAAGGGAAAAGGCTTCAGTTAATTATCTCCTTGCCGTTTGGAGCCTAAAAGAGGAAAGAAACGAAGATAACGACAAATATAGAACTATCAGGTATTTCTGTAGCTAGATCCCAACAGCCTAACTTGGGCAATAGTTTTGTTGCTGATCTTCCAAACACAGATCTATTGCCCCGGCCCTCCCAAAGTAGCGGTAATGGGTTGAAATGAGTGGAAATCCACCATCAACAGCATGCTACCACGGATTTGATTACCTTCCAATGTTCTCTGAGAACAAGTTCTTAGGTATATCTTATATTGCACAGGGGGGTTCATCTAATGACAGGGAACTGAAGTGACGGAAGAGAATGGCAGCACCCCTGCAAAATTTCATTTCAGCTGCTTGGAACTGATTATAGCCAGAGGTTAAGCCAAAAGCTAAAATTGCTGGAAGCCAGGCCTCCAAATTAGCCCAGTTAATGTCTTTTCATGCCAAAGTTTCTTTCCTAACACTTTTGCAATAATAAATGGGATGGTAGTAACGATGAAGGAGGAGGCAGGTGTGTGTGTGTGCGAGGTTTAAAATCACACATTTCGACGGATTTTTCTGATGATGGAGCAGGAATTTCTCAAGTAATCCGAATGCCTCTCGAATGCCGGCTTACACAACCCATTATTAATATGCTCATGTTATTATTATTTTTTATAAAATATTTATTAAAAGTTTTAGACATTTATAGTCACCAAACACATATAAAACCATCACCATAATACAATAAACAAAGAAAGACA
This sequence comes from Podarcis muralis, assembly GCF_964188315.1. Lineage (NCBI taxonomy): Eukaryota > Metazoa > Chordata > Lepidosauria > Squamata > Lacertidae > Podarcis > Podarcis muralis. The sequence goes on along the minus strand of NC_135655.1, from coordinate 122,477,509 downwards.
CAAAAGAATAAAAAGAATAACACATAATACAAAAAACATACAACAATAAAATCAAGAGGTTCATAACCATATTTTCTTTGCTTTTGGACTTCCTAGCATCTCTCGTTCCTGCGTTCCCAATTTCTAGAGTTATAATCAGCAAATTATCACCTTGTTTCAAATCTTGTTTTGTGATTTTCCAATATTATGTCTCTAACTTTAACTATTTTTACCATAAGCTTAAATACTTAATTAAGACATAATATTAATCCGAAATTTATCTTCTTCTCAAATTTCACTTATTCTCATATTCCCTTTAGCTAGTTTGCTGATGCCCTGTTGTTCTCATTCCTGCATCCTTCTTAACACTCATACAGTTTACAATGTTTTTGTAAATAGTCTTTGAATTTCTTCCAATCCTCTTCCGCTGCTTCTTCTCCCAGGTCACGGATTCTGCCAGTCATTTCTGCCAGTTCCATATAGTCTATCAGTTGCGTCTGCCATTCTTCCAGCGTGGGCAAATCTTGAGTTTTCCAATGCTTAGCGATAAGTATCCTTGCTGCTGTTGTTGCATACATAAAGAATGTTTGGTCCTTCTTTAACACCCTCTGGCCAACAATGCCCAAAGGGGGACTTCCGGAGGCGGCGCGAAACGGTGATGGCGGTCCTCTTCGATCTCTGAAGAGGGGCTCCGCAGGAAAGGGTCGTTTCGCCACGGCACAGCGACGACCCATTAAGAAAAACCACGGGTAGAGTGAGCCCGTGGCCGTGGGACTCGGCGGGCACCTGGAGCGACCCCGAAATCGTAGAAGGGACCCCGTAAGGGGCTCCGGAGCGAAGGAGGGGTAGCGGTGCTGTGAGTTCATCGCTCTTTCTGCGGAAGCGAAGCCGCGCGGCTGTCACAGATGAGCGCCGACCTTTCTTCCTTTAAAGATCTGGCTGGGACAACAAACCCGTGAGTAAAGACATTAAATTCAGAGAACAAATTGCTTTTAAATTGGCTGAAACCGGGAGACGATAAAAAGGAAGTCCGCCTTCCGGTACTGCTTACAAGATCAAAGCAAAAGATCTGCCAAGCGTAAAGCAGCGGAAAAGGGAAGTTTTAAAGAGAGCCTTTCATGCACTCTCAGAAGTGATTGCAGAAAAGGAAAGACAGACTACTTGTGAGTAAATTTTTAAGAGAAAATTTGGAGAGACCCCCCTCGGTTAAGGACTATTGAAAGTTAATCTCCAAATTGCTGGGCTGCCGGAGGGGAAACTGTTTTAACTGCGGAACTGTTACTAAACTTTTATCAGATGAAAGTGTTACTTTTGAGCTTAAACAAGTTGGAGTTGATACAAGTGGCACGCACCTTTCTGAAACTTTGTTAAAAGTCAAAAGTACTCTGCAGGACTTTTTTCTACTATTCTTTCTGGGACTATTGTGTGTTTTAATATAACAGGGACTTTAATGGCGGAAAAGTTGCCTTCTTCTCTCTGACTTTTGGTGGCACTCCCCCTAGAGGACTTGGGGATTATAAAGGCCTGGGAACAGCTTTGTATGTTTACTCTCTCTTACTGGATTGTTTTGGAACTGAATCTGTCTTTCCCATGGGACAATAAAAATTTGACCTTGAACATTGACTGATGAGTGGTACAGGAAAGACAAGAGCAGCTAAAGCCAAGGAAGCCAAAGAGAAGGAAAAAGAGAAAGAAAAAAAGCAGGCACAGCTTCTACAAACAACTCTGACTCAGGGACGCAGATCTTCGGTCCCAGCAGTGCTGGGCCTACAAAAGGCAGAAGTCGAAAAGCCTAAAAATCCTGCAGAGGAAGATATGGCAGCAGGAGGATCTGAGGGAGTTTTGAAACAAATTTTGGAGCAACTGGCAGCCCTAAATCAAAAGGTTGATAACCAATCACTAAAAATAGACCAAGCTACATCCTCAATCCAGAAATTGACTGATCAGGTTTCCCAGCACACACAAGCAATTGAAAAATTGCAAGGAGCTACAGCTGAAAATCGTAACTTAGCTGGGGAAGCTATTCAAATTGCAACGGCAGCAAAAAAAGAGGTCGAGGAGGTTAAAGGAGAAGTCAGGCCTTTGCATAAACAAATTGGTGAACAGCAAGCCTATCTTTCTTTGGTGGAATTGAAAAATCGGGAGAAGAACCTCAGATTAAGAGCTATTCCAGAAATTGAACAAGAAGATTTGATTGGATTTTTGACAACAGAAATTTCAAAATTCTGGAACATAAAGGAAGAAAGCGATTTTAAAATAACTTCAGCTTTTCAACTGGGAAGATTGGTAAGGAAGGACAGATCCAGAGATTGCCTGATAATTTTGAGATCAAGGGAAGAGAGAGACAAAATATTAGGCCTACACTTTGCAAACGCACTGGAGATACAGGATAAAAGGGTGCAAATTTACAGAGATATACCAAAACAGTTATTGGACTTGAGAACCACCTATTCAGAACTGGCAAGATTGCTGAGACTTAACACAATTCGCTACAGGTGGGAGTTTCCACAAGGACTATCTTTTACTTACAAGCAGAAGAAGGTAAAAATAAGAACACCAGAGGACTTACAAAAGTTCCTGCATGACCACGGAGAAGATCTCCAAAAAGAAGCAGCAGCACATTGGCCTCTACCACAATCTGGGACACCGCCTGGAGGCGGACCAGGCCCTACACCCTCGGAACCAGAGGACAAAGAAGAAACACCACTCTAGGTGCAACAAAATAGTACAGGATGTCCCTGCAGCTACTTAGTTGGAATATAAATGGCGGAAACTCCCCGGAAAAAAGAAGGAAAATATTTCACATATTGAAGAAAGAACAATTGGACATTATTTGCTTACAAGAAACCCATGTGACCAGGCTCCACAGGAAAGTTCTAGTCAATAAAAGACTAGGCCAAGAATTTATTTCATCTGACAAGGTCAAGAAAAGAGGTGTGGTGATATATGCCAAGGAGAGCCTGGCACCAAAATTTGTATTTAAAGACGAGCAAGGAAGAATTTTGGCGATTGAAATTTAGACACAAGGAGAAAAAATTTTGATATTGGGAATATATGCGCCAAATGACGGGAAATCAGAATTTTTTAAGAAGCTGCATGAGACTATGCTGGACTATTTGGACTATAACAACATCATAATGATGGGAGACATGAATGGAGTGGTGTCTACACATATGGATAAGTCTCAAAATCAAAATCTAACATCAGATGGAAGACTGCCTAAAACTTTTTTTGAACTGATTGACAACTTGGATTTCATTGACATATGGAGGACAAAGAATCCCCTAGGTAAAGAAGGAACTTTCTTCTCTGAGGCCCACCTGTCCTGGACACGGATCGACCAAATTTGGATGTCTAGAGGGCTGGCACCTAAGACCAGAAAGGTGGAAATCTGCCCAAAAACATGCTCCGACCACAACGCCTTGAAACTAGAATTCAGACTTACTCAAATCGGTTCCTTCAGATGGAGGATGAATGACACTCTTTTAAGAGATCAAGAGATCGTCAAAAAGGCCCAAAAAACGTTAAAGGACTACTTTGAGATAAATTTGAACACTACAGTAGAAAAAAGAACGATTTGGGACGCTGGCAAAGCGGTCATGAGAGGGTTTCTCATACAGCAAAACTCAATCAAGAAAAAGCTCTGGAATGGAAAGAAGGAGAAAATATTGGAGAAGATACATCAGGGAGAGAAAAAATTGAGAACCAACCCAAAGTCAAAGGAGGTGCTGAGAGAAATCAAATTCCATCAAGCACAATATTCTAAATTAATAAATCAAGAAATTGAATGGAAAATTAAACAGATGAAGCAAAGATCGTTTGAATCAGCAAATAAATGTGGAAAGCTGCTAGCTTGGCAGCTGAAAAAAAGGCAAAAGTTAAATACAGTTACAAATCTAGAGATTGAAGGAAGAATGATCCAGAAACCAGAGGAAATTAGGAAATGCTTCCACAGATATTTTAAAGAACTGTATGCACAGGGGCCTCAGAAAGAATTTGAGATAGAACAATTTCTAAAGTCAAATGGATTATCTAAAATAACTCAAGATAAAAGATCAATCTTGAACTCTAAAATAACTTTACAGGAAATCGAAGGTGCCATTCAGAGTATGCAACTAGGCAAATCTCCAGGCCCGGATGGGCTTACCTCCAAATACTATAAGACTTTGAAGGACTACTTGATACAACCTCTGATGGAGGTATGCAACCAGATTATGGACGGGAAGAGGGCACCAGAAACGTGGAAAGAAGCTTTCATCACATTGATACCTAAGTCAGAATCCGAAAAGACGCAGCTTAAGAACTACCGTCCCATCTCACTCCTGAATGTGGATTACAAAATATTTGCAGACATTTTGGCAAGCAGACTTAAAAGGGTTTTGAATGAAGTTATTCATAAGGACCAAGCAGGCTTTCTCCCTGGTAGACATTTATATGAAAACACCAGAAACATCATTGACATTTTGGAACTTTTGCAAACCAATAGGAACACAAGGGCGGTGTTAATTTTTATTGATGCGGAGAAAGCTTTTGACAACATATCTTGGATGTTTATGAAGAAAAACTTGGAAGGGATGGGAGTGGGACGGGGGTTTGAAAATGGAATAGATGCTATTTATTCAGAACAGAAAGCTAAATTAATAGTGAACAATGTGGTGACGGAGGAATTTAAAATTGAAAAAGGGACACGACAAGGGTGCCCTCTATCCCCTCTTTTATTTATTTCAGTCCTGGAGGTGCTACTGAACATGATTAGGGAGGACCGGTTGGTACAAGGGATAGAGGTCGGAGTGAAACAATATAAATTGAAAGCTTTTGCAGATGACTTAGTTTTGACATTACAGGAGCCAGAACCCAGTACAAAAAGAGTTTTAGAACTTATAGCAGAGTTTGGTCGGGTGGCGGGATTTAAGTTAAACAAACAAAAAACAAAGGTTTTGACCAAAAATTTGACATCTACAGAAACAGAGGGGTTCCAGAGAGAAACAGAACTAAATGTGGTTAAAAAAGTGAAATACCTAGGGATCCACTTGTCTTCCAAAAACTTGAATTTATTTAAAGATAACTATGAAAAATGTTGGTTGGAAATTAAAAAGGATTTAGAAATTTGGTCAAGATTGAAACTTTCCTTGTTGGGCAGAATCGCAGCTATAAAAATGAATGTATTGCCGAAAATGTTATTTTTGTTCCAAACCCTACAGATCGTGGACAGAGTGGAATGTTTTGGAAAATGGCAGAAGGATATATCTAAGTTTGTCTGGCAGGGCAAAAAGCCTCGAATAAAGTTTAAAATATTAACTGACTCGAAAGAAAGAGGAGGGTTTGCCCTGCCGGACTTGAGGTTATACTATGAAGCTGCAGCCTTCTGCTGGTTGAAGGATTGGTTTGTGCTAGAAAACACTGATGTCCTAGATCTGGAAGGTTTTGATAATGCTTTTGGTTGGCATGCATATTTGTGGTATGACAAGGTTAAAGTTCATAAACTGTTCAAAAACCATATTGTCAGAAAAGCAATTTTTGCAGTCTGGATGAAATATAAAGACTTATTAGAGAGCAAAACCCCGAGGTGGCTATCACCGATGGAGGCCAAGGCCAGAAAAAGGCCCAATATGGAGGCTTATTGGCCGAAGTATTGGGAAATAATTGAAAAAACTGGAGACAATTGGAAGCTGCAGAGCCAGGACAAATTAAAAAATAAGGTGCGAGACTGGTTACACTATGCTCAAATTCAAGAGGTTTTTAAAATGGATAAAAAAGTTGGGTTCCAAGTGGAAAAATCGAATTTGGAGACAGAATTGTTAGAACCAAAAACTAAGATATTATCAAGAATGTATAACTTGCTGCTTAAATGGAATACACAGGATGAGACAGTTAAATCTGCCATGATAAAATGGGCACAGGATGTTGGACACAACATTATGTTTGAAGACTGGGAAAGGTTATGGAACACCGGAATAAAATTCACGGCATGTACTGCCCTGAAAGAAAACATTATGAAAATGATATACCGGTGGTACATGACCCCAGTCAAGCTAGCTAAGATTTATCACCTGTCTGATAATAAATGTTGGAAATGTAAGGAGGCAGAAGGTACATTTTATCATCTCTGGTGGACCTGCCCAAAAGTGAAGGCTTTCTGGGAAATGATTTATAATGAATTGAAAAAGGTATTTAGGTATACCTTCCCTAAGAAACCAGAGGCCTTCCTGCTGGGCATGGTGGACCAGAAAGTGCTAAAGAAAGACAGAACGTTGTTTATGTATGCTACTACAGCAGCAAGAATTCTCATTGCAAAGAACTGGAAGACACAAGATTTACCCACGCTGGAAGAATGGCAGACGCAGTTGATGGACTACATGGAATTAGCTGAAATGACCGGCAGAATCCGAGACTTGGAGGAAGAATCGGTTGAGGCGGACTGGAAAAAATTTAAAGACTATTTGCAAAAATATTATAAGTTGTATGAATCCTAAGATAGTGCATGTTATTGGAAATGTTATGCTTTAGCAAATATGATTAAGTAATGGCAAAATAAGTGATAAAAGAGAAAAGAAGACAAAGTGAATCAACCATATTATGTTTATTTTAAAGGTATCAAATTTGAGATATAATTTATTGAATAACGGTTACATAATAATTGAAAGTGGTAACAAGGTTTGAAATAAGGTAACAAATTGCTGATATTGTTATTGTAAAGAATGCAGATCTGGAAGGTGTGGGGAAGTACAATGTTTTCTTCTGTAAAAAAAATCAAAAAACTGTTTCTTGTATTTGATTTATTCTGTATGGTTTGGAATGTACAAAATTATGAAAAGAAACGCAATAAAAAATATTATAAAAAAAAAAAAAACAATGCCCAAAAGGAAGGCCTCTGGTTTCTTAGGGAAGGTATATACCTTTTTCAACTCATTATATATCATTTCCCAGAAAGCCTTGACCCTAGGGCAGGTCCACCAGAGGTGAAAAAACGTTCCTTCAGTTTCTTTACATTTCCAACATTTATTGTCAGGCAAATGATATATTTTTGCAAGCTTGACTGGGGTCATGTACCACCTATATATCATTTTCATAATATTTTCTTTTAAGGCATTACATGCCGTGAACTTCACACCGGTGGTCCATAACCTTTCCCAGTCAGCAAACATGATATTGTACTCAATGTCCTGTGCCCATTTTATCATAGCTGATTTAACCGTTTCATCTTGTGTATTCCATTTTAACAGCAAGTTGTACATTTTTGAAAGTACCTTGGTCTTAGGTTCTAACAGTTCTGTTTCTAGCTTCGATTTTTCCACCTGGAATCCTATCTTTTTATCCGAATTAAAAACCTTTTTAATCTGAGCATAATGTAGCCAATCTCACACTTTATCTTTTAATTTCTCCAAACTCTGCAACCTCCAAGTATCTCCATCCTTTTCTAGTATTTCCCAATATTTCAGCCATTTGGCCTCCATATTGAGTCTTTTCCGGGCCTTAGCTTCCATTGGTGACAGCCACCTTGGGGTCTTATTTTCTAATAAGTCTTTGTATTTCATCCAGACACTAAACACTGCTTTCCTGACAATATGGTTCTTGAAAGCCTTATGGATTTTAACCTTGTCGTACCACAAATATGCATGCCATCCAAAAGCATTGTTAAATCCTTCCAGATCTAAAACATCAGTGTTTTCAAGAAGCAGCCAATCTTTCAACCAGCAGAAAGCTGCTGATTCATAATACAACCTTAAGTCTGGCAGGGCAAACCCCCCTCTTTCTTTAGCATCAGTTAATATTTTAAACTTAATTCTGGGCTTTTTGCCCTGCCAGACAAATTTAGAGATATCTCTCTGCTCATGTTATCTCTCTGCTCATGTTAATATGCTCATGTTAACCTCTGCTTTGTTTGAACTTTGAGTGTTTTTAGAGATGCAAGTAAATAGAAGGAAACTCAGTCCCTGGCAAGATCCCTGGCAATCTGTTTTTCGTAGCTGAGTTTTTTAATTTCCAGTGGGTGGTGTTGTGTTTACTGCTGAAAAAACTGAGCTGCAATTCAAAGGTGCAGCAAATGGCTTCGTGTCTGTTTTCAATCCCATCACAAATTTACAGGAATGAATTAATAAGAATTATTATTATTATTATTATTATTATTATTATTATTATTACATTTATACCCTGCCAGATGGGGTAGCTTCCAACATATATAAAAGTATAATAAATGTCAAACATTAAGAACTTCCCAATACAGGGCTGCCTTCAGATATCTTCTAAAAGTTGTGTAGTTCTTGACATCTGTTGAGGAGGGCGCCATTGCGAAGGCCCTCTGCCTGGTTCCCTGGAACTTCATTTCTTGCAGTGAGGGAACCGCCAGAAAGCCCTTGGAGGTGGGCTTCAGTGTCTGGGCTGAATGATGGGAGTGGAGACAATCCTTCAAGGACTGGCTAATCCAGAATGCGGCAGCTAGACTGGAGACCGGGAGTGGCCGCTGAGATAACATAACACCGGTCCTGAAAGACCTACATTGGCTCCCAGTATGTTTCTGGGCACAATTCAAAGTGTTGGTGCTAACTTTTAAAGCCCTAAATGGCCTCGGCCCAGTATACCTGAAGGAGCGTCTCCACCCCCATCTTTCAGCCCGGACACTGAGGTCCAGCGCCGAGGGCCTTCTGGCGATTCCCTCTCTTGCCTACAAATTCCATTCACTTATGTGAAAAGAAAAGAAGTACAGTGGTGCCTCGCAAGACGAAAAGAATCCGTTCTGCGATTCTTTTCTTCTAGCGGTTTTTTCGTCTTGTGAAGCAACCCCATTGGCGGCTAAGCGGATTAGCGCTATTAGCGATTTAGCGCTATTAGCGGTTTAGCGGGCTAAGCGGCTAAGCTGTTAAAAGGCTATTAACGGCTTAGCGGCTTTGAAAAAGGGGGGGAAAGCAAAAGTAAATAAATGGCGAGACTCGCAAGACGTTTTCGTCTTGCGAAGCAAGCCCATAGGGAAATTTGTCTTGCGAAGCGCCTCCGTGATGGAAAACCCTTTCGTCTTGCGAGTTTTTCGTCTTGCGAGGCATTTGTCTTGCGGGGCACCACTGTAATATTCATGTATAGGTTCCTCATTATAGTCAATGGGAGTGAAGCAGAGTTTCAAAGCAAACAGATCAGATTTGAACCTGAATAACAAATCAAATCAGGATGAAAAAGTAAAGATCCCAAACAAATTGGGCTGCTGCTGAACACTACAGAGGAACTAGAAGGCAAATCATATGGCCGTTGCAGATCCTTAATATTTACTTTCAAAGCTGTCATACGCAAGGGTTAAAAATAATAATGAGAGGACTTATGGCTAGAACATGAATTCATCAACAAGCATTAAATCAAATTATGCCATTTTTCTAATAAAAATGGGAGATTCATTTAAAAATAAATAAACGTGATATTTAAATGTGGAATGCATTTATTCTCCACCGAATTAGGCTTTCTCTGCATGTACTACTATTTGTAATCCTGCCAGTAGTTTTTCAAAGCAGCCTGTGATAATTAAATCTAGTTTTTCATATTAACAGAAGTATGAAGCACAATGCCACACAAATCTGCTGCTTTGTGTACAAGAAAGCTTAAGGGATGTTCCCCAATCTGTATACTGCTGGAACTTTCACATGGCACAAAAATAACTACACGAGGATGGACTGAGAAGAAAAGACCCCCTTTAACAAAACAACAACCCTGAAGACTTGAAAATGGATTTTAATCACGAAGCACTGAATGCTCAAAGCACACTAAAGGAGGCTAAACTTTTCTCCTAAGATTTCTGCCCCCCCCAAGTTCTAGCCCACTCCCAGTGCTTTGGGAAGCTGTGAATTCTTCATCAGTATTCATATCTGTGCACTGCAAAACAACCCCCTCTTGTTGAATCACAGTTCATTTGATAAATTGAAAAATTGAAAACAGCCACAAATAGCTAGTTGCAATAATTAAAATAGGCATATGCTGTAAGCTGCCCAGAGTGGCTGGGGAAAGCCAGTCAGATGGGCGGGGTATAAATAATAAAATCATCATCATCATCATCATCATCATCATCATCATCAATGTAGCCATTCACAATCCCTCCAGTTGATTGATTGATATTACAGTTGTACCTTGGATCCGGAACGCCTTGGTACTCAGATGTTTTGGCTCCCGGATGCCACAAACCCGGAAGTGTGTGTTCCGGTTTGCAAACATTCTTTGGAACCCGAACATCTGACGCGGCTTCCGCAGCTTGTGATTGGCTGCAGGAGCTTCTTGCAGCCAATCAGAAGCCATGCTTTGGTTTCCAAACGTTTTGGAAGTCGGACAGACTTCCAGAACGGATTCCGTTCGACTTCTGATGTACGGCTGTACTTATTTATTTCTTCAGAAATACTTAGATCCCAACTTATTTTATTTTATTTATAATATTTATTACCCACCCTTCACCATGAGACCCAAGGTGGGTTGCTGAAAAAGGAAAATATGATTTTTAAACATATAAAAAAATCACTGCAGTTTTACAATATATAAAACTGTATGAAGGTCCTGTTTGCACCATAAGTTTAAACATAACTTGTTAAGGGCCTTGAAAGTCGTTAAGAATCCCTATAATGAAACAGAAGAATGTGAACTCAGCAAAATTTATAGCCCTGAGAGGCTCTCAAAGTGACTTACAAAAAGCCCTCAAACTAGCGTCACACTCAAATCTAGGTCATGGGCAGAATTGTGCCAGGATTATTCTGGCAGCATGTCTTGCCCAAATCCTGTACTTCCCTGAACTAGGCATGCAGTTTCTGCCAAAGACCTGCGATGCAAGGGAGGGGAGCTCTGAGCAGCTCGGAACTTTTTATAAGTGTGATAAGGCTATCCCTGTCACAGGCAGAAAATTTAACATTCCAATAATAGCCAGTAATAAAACTGCATTTTAGTAGACAGCAGGTCTCTCTACAGCAGTTTCATGTTCACTGGAGGCTATTTCTGACAGGTAAAGGCTGATGACTTCCAGTAGCTCAGAAGTACACCTCCTGCCAACATTGTACATGGCTTATTAGGTTTTATAAAGATGATTAGTGAGTGATTTGTGAGTGAGATATATTTTATGGCTTGTACCACTTATCGAGAACCCACATTCATTTCTCTCTCACACACACTCACACTCCTTCTCATCCCCTGGTCAAAGTCAAGCAGTAAAAGATAACATTCTAGAAGCTTTAATATACCAACTTCTCAGAGGCAATGGGAGAATATTTAGTTTCCTGGCTGATACTGATGCTATCTTTGCAGACACAATGGCAGAGCTGGCTCTAGGTAAGGCAGGGCTCTCTTCCTCCTTGCAGCCACCCACCTGTTCCAGAGATAAAAGGCAGGTGAATGAGCAGGCTTTCAACTCTGCTCACTTACATGAGTTGTTGGAACACTTCTTCTGCTTTGGCGATCTCTTGTAGCTGAGTAAGATTGTCTTCCATAAACACGGTCTTAACAGTGAGTCTGTAAGTGACTGTGGAGGCCAATTCTGGATCCACATATCCTTCCACAGTGGGGACATAGGTTTCCGGGCAGGAGTTGATAACAATGAGGGTTTGCCAAGCGTGCCTTCCTCTTAGCACGTTTCTCCCTTGCATCCTGAGTTTGAGTGTCTTCAAAGCCCATGACACCTTTGGTAAAGGCTGTTCTCCAACTGGAGAGCTTGCAGGCCAGTGTTTCCCAGTTGTCGGCGTTTATACTACATTTTTAAAGATTTGCCTTGAGAGAGTCTATAAACCTCTTTTGTTGACCACCAGCATTACGCTTTCCATTTTTAAGTTTGGAATAGAGTAGTCGCTTTGGAAGACGATGATCAGGCAACTGAACAACATGACCAGTTCAATGAAGTTGATGTTGAAGAATCATTGCTTCGACACTGGTGATCTTTGCTTCTTCCAGTACACTGGCATTAGTTCGCCTGTCTTTCCAAGTGAAAATATTTGCCCATAATGTTGCAGGCTTTATCCACGCTGGAGAGCCTATGATGCCGGCAAACTTCATCCACTTCTGCCAAAAAGAACAGAAAAAACACAATGTTTGGATTTCTCTATAGTCAATAGGGAGGCGAATGAAACAGACTCAGAGTGAGCCAAATCGAGCAGCCTACGAAGTGCCTTGAAATGCAGTGGACTTTTATTTTAAGGGCCAAATCTGGGTGTGAACTGAATTTTGTGGGTTAGTGGGCACCTCTGTTCATCAGGTGCCCCAAACTGCCAGCTCTGACAAACTATGTCAATCTAGATATCATAAGAGAGACTGGATGAAACTGAAGTGGAATGTACACAAAGAACCTATTTTTGAAGCTTGCATGCCTATCAATTAAACTATTTATTTATCCAATTTACCATATTTTTCGCTCTATAAGACGCACCAGACCACAAGACGCACCTAGTTTTTGGAGGAGGAAAACAAGAAAAAAAATATTCTGAATCTCAGAAGCCAGAACAGCAAGAGGGATCGCTGCGCAGTGAAAGCATCAATCCTGTCTTCTGCTTTGGCAGTTCTGGCTTCTGGGATAGCTGCACAGCCTGCATTCGCTCCATAACACACACACACATTTCCCCTTAATTTTTAGGAGGGAAAAAGTGAGTCTTACAGAGCAAAAAATATGGTATATATTGCCTTTCCTCTAACAAGCTTTGACAAGCCAGCATACATAGTTCTCCTTGCCTTCCATCTGATCTTCACAGCCACCCTGTGTGATAGGTTAGAGACAGTGAGTAGCCCAAGGTCATCCAGTTTCCATGGCTTGTATCCTAACGTAGCAAAGCCTGATATGGCAGTACTTAGCTTGCTTCAGAAGACATGTATCACGGATCCCAACCCTCCTCCCAGCGAAGAAACCTCAAACTGATGCGGATGATAAATAATACATTGCTCAGGAATCTTCTTTGGGAGGTTTGCCAAGCTTGTAAATGAAAAGATAGTGTCACGAAATAAAAAACAGATAAATAAATTGGAACTTCGTCCTGAACTGTGGAGTGAATCAGTCTTTTTCCAGCTTGAAAAGTTTTATGGCACAAATGCTTTATTATTATTATTTTTTATGCTTTGAAATATGCAGCAGCATAAAAATGCAATGGTTGGCTTAACCTATAAAGAGTTTTCTAATCAGTTAGTTCCTGACAGAAGGTAGAATTTGTATCACGGTGGAAGATTTATTTATTTATTTTCCTGCTTTTTTTTCTTTCTTTTTTCTCTCTCCAAAGCTTTGGGTTGCCTTAAAGTTACTTGGTATTATGAGGGTATGTGTCCAGGTGTAGGGAAAACGCTTTGGCTGCATATATATATATAAAGAACTTTAGATTTATGTCTGTGCATCTCCTGAGCTGCTTTCTTATAACTCAGCTGGGATAACTGCATGGAGGGAGGAGGATACGCAGAGGGAAAGAAACAGAATGGGCTGCAAATTTGTCTTCTGCTTTGGCATGTGGAGCTGGATCAAGCCATTAAACATGACATTTCTGGTTCTCGCAAATCACCGGAATCCACGTTGATTGTGAAATTGGAACTGGGAAAAGGGCATGAATTAACACCAGCTCCCTTGAAACCTGCACTGTGTCAGGTCTAGGATTTTGGGGACGGTTTGAATCCCTGCAACGGGGTGAGCTCCTGTTGTTTGGTCCCTGCTCCTGCCAACCTAGCAGTTCGAAAGCATGCCAGTGCAAGTAGATAAATAGGTCCCTCTCCAGCGGGAAGGTAAATGGCGTTTCCGTGCACTGCTTTGGTTTCACCAGAAGCGGCTCAGTCATGCTGGCCACATGTCCCGGAAGCTGTATGCCGGCTCCCTCAGCCAGTAAAGCGAAATGAGTGCCGCAACCCCAGAAGTCATCCACAACTGGACCTAACGGTCAGGGGTCCCTTTACCTTTACCTATGACCATGATACATTATGCTTAGGAGACAGGAAAGGCCTCACTGGTTTGATGCCATTGGTGCATGCCTCATCTATCGATCCTATGAAACCATCCTTCACAATTTAAAATAAAAGCTCTCTTCTACCTGAGCTGTACAGGCTGCTGAATGGGGGCGGAATTGGACTGCTACAAAACGATATCCACAATTTGTTACAAATGTGTCATCATTATTACCATGTCAACTCAAGTGCCTTGGATGTAAATGGTCCTTCTATTACAGCAGAGTCAACATTCAACGTGATGGAACTGAACAGTTAGGATAAATTAAGGACCGATCCATTCCGGTCATTTCCATCTTAACATGCAATATTCGTCTGGCTTCATTACTTAGTAAATTAAAACACAGAGAGGACAAGTGCTCAGAATTGTTCCTGCAATTATAGAAGCTTCAGAACTGAGTAGGTGCAACTGAGACAAAGTGACTTTCCCTTGTGCAGACAAGGCTTCAGTGACAGAAGCATTTTGTCCAAATTAGAGCTGCTTGGGGAATTAAGAATAATCTTCTCCAAAGAGATAAGCAAGATGGCATTCGGTTTGCCATTATTAGGTTTCTAGAATTATTTTAATTGTTTTTAAAGGGCTATAGTGGTACTTGGAGCAAAGGAAATTTTGGGTGCAGTCTAAATTTGACCCATGTGGAGGTCTCTGATGTGGTTCAGGGTCGTTGCTTTGGAGGAGTGGAGAAGCATCAGTATCCTATTTGGGGCCCTATTGCCCAGGAGACCCAAGCCTACCACCATCTCTGACTCAGAAGAAGAGTCTCTTGCAGTACCTTTGTCTCCCATCTAGTCCAACATTGTGCTCTTGCAGTGTCCAGTCAGATGCCTGTATGAAACCCTCAAGTAGAAACTGAGCGCAAGAGCACTCTCCCCTCCTGTGGTCCCTAGCTGTGCTGGTCCTGTGAGTTACCTGAGAGGCGAGGTCCAAATCCGGTCTGTGGTCAAAGGTGCAATGTGGAGGCAGTCCATAGTAGCTGAAGTTGTTTGCAGGGCAGGGAGTCGGGTGAAATCAGGAACAGGTATGCAAGCAGGGAGCCAGGGCAGGTCAGGAGCTCTGGCAGAAAAGCAGGATAGAGTTCAGGCAGGAACTAGCAACCAACAATGTTGCTCCCGCAACCCTGGGGCTGGTCGGCTTTTATCTGCCCCGAGGCATAGGGCAGCCCCGATCATCTGGTGACTCGCCTCTCCTGGCCTGGAGGTGAGCACTCCTCCTGTGGGAACTTAGTTCCCTCCGCCTCTCTGCCCTGAGCCTCTGCAGCTCAGGAGAGGCTGGAGGGTTACCAGACCTAGAGGCAACCTCAGCTTCCTCTGACGGGGCTGAGAGTGGAGCACCTGCAGGCAATGGGTCTTCCATCACCTTAGGAGCCAGAGCAGACTCAGCTGGTGCCTGCACCTGAGGATCCAGCACAGGTGAGGACCCTTCAAGCTCATGCCCCAGCCCCAGTTCAGCTGGTTCTGGAGGCGGGGACTCCTGTGCAGGCTGGGATCCCTCAGTTTCAGCCTCCAAGTCCGAATCCCAGGCCATCACACTAGCAAATGGTATTCAGAAGCATTTCTGTCTCTGGCCAGGGAGGCAGAGCATAGTCATTGCAGCTGGTAGTCATTGATAGCCTTCCTCTCCATGAATTTATGCAAGCTTCTTCTAAAGCCATCCATGTCGGTGGCCATCACTGTGGGAACATGTTCCATTGTTTAACTATGTGCTGTATGAATGAAATAACAACAACAACAACAATTTCTTATTTAACCCATCCGTCTGGGTTTCTGCAGCTACTCTGGGTAGCTGCCAACAGAAACTCAACATGGACATTGCATTACAACAAGTAACTTCATCAATATATCATTGATATATCGATGGTATCTAACACCAAGTAAACTGGCAAAAATGTATAAAACTAGATCAAATAAGTGTTGAAAATGTAAAGAGAAAGAAGGTTCTTTTTATCATATGTGGTGGACTTGTAGTAAGGTTAAGGCTTACTAGGAAATGATATATAATGAAATGAAAAGGATGTTTAAAACAACATTTGTAGAAACAAAACAAAACCCCAGAAGCCTTTCTTCTGGGAATTATAGGGATAGAACTACCTAAATTGTATAAAAAATTATTTATGTACGTGACTGCAGCGGCAAGAATGTTAATGGAAAGAAGAAGAAGAAGTCCCAGCAAAGGAAGAATGGATACAAAAACTTATGGACTATGCAGAAATGGCGAAACTTACCGCAAGAATAAGAAACCAAGGTAACAAACTTTTGATAAAAGAATGGAAATGGTTTATTGAATATTTACAGATAAATTGTAAACAGATAAAAACACTGGCAGGATTATTGTAATAACCTGCAGCCATGTAAGTGTGTGTGTGTGTGTGTGTGTGTGTGTGTGTGTGTGTGAAATAAATGAGCAAGTTTAGTTGGATATGCACAAGATAGAAAAAATAAATTTAAGGAACCGCAGAAAGAGGGGGAAGGAAGTCAAATTTGAAAATGTTAACATGAATGTAAAATTAGTGAAATGTATATATCTGAAAGTATAAATAAATAAAACAACAGCAACAACCAGTAATTTCAGATTCAAGAACCGCTGGGGTTTCTTCAGTGCATGCCAATAATGTAATCTGCAAAGCACTGACCACAGTGTATTTCATGTTTGTTAGTGGACAAAAGGCCACAGTTGTTGGCAGGGCTTTTTTCCAGTCCTATCTCACCGAAACTCAGTTCTTGCACCTCTCAGGTGGATGCCATCACCATGATAAGAGAACAAGGGAGGCGTTCATGCTCCGGCATGCTCCCCCCCCCCCCCAAGAAAAATAGTGCTGGTTGTTGATGAAAATAAGGTTGAGAATGCTCCTTAGGGTAGTGGCTTCTCCCCCTCAAGACAGATACCAAGCTAAGGCCTTTGTGAGCTCAGCCCCTAAAGAAACCCTACACTGCTTCATTTTCTTTCTGGAATGATTTCCATGCTGTGCAGCGACCACACAGATGTCACCTTTATCCATGTCCTAAAGTGAACCGCAAGGATGAAGGCAGATCTGTCTTCAGTTTAGAGCAGAGCCAGCAGTTTAGGCATCGTGTTACTGAAGCAAAAGCGCTTCTTACGCTGCAGCTAGCAATGTAATGCCTGACTCAATCTTGAGCTTCACAGCAGATCTGAGATTTGAAGCTGAGCCACTACATCCAAGCACAAGGTTCTGTCTGATGCACGAAAGTGGATGGATGAAGCAGGGAGATAATGGAAGGGATCATGGAAAAGTTACAGGGCTGTTTTCTGCAAAGGCTCCAACGGCAAGTAGTTCGTCCGCCATCTTTTAATTTTTAACACTAGGGCTGAGAGAAAATGGCCCCAGCCAAGATCAGAAACAGGACATTTAGCCCAAATTTTGTTGCTGCGTATCATTCAAGGTGGGGCAGCAGTCTAAAATAGGTTGATTTGTGTGTGTGTGTGTGGTAGAAACAAGAACATTCAAAGAAAATTTACTTCTGAGAAACTTTGACTCAGTGAAACTCCACTGTTTAGCTCATATTTGTGTATGAACAAAACTATGGGCTAAGAGAGGGATACATTGCTTCTTTCAATCATATAAAAAATTGTTGAGTTGCACGCAAAGTTGTACTCAGCATTTTCCACTCTGTTTGCAAGTGAAGTTGGCAGTGGTGGTGTACCTTTGCCCAATACTTATTTGGATTTGGATTTGATATTCTGCTTTATCACTACCCGAAGGAGTCTCAAAGCGGCTAACATTCTCCTTTCCCTTCCTCCCCCACAACAAACACTCTGTGAGGCGAGTGGGGCTGAGAGACTTCAAAGAAGCGTGACTGGCCCAAGGTCACCCAGCAGCTGTATGTGGAGGAGTGGAGACGTGAACCCGGTTCCCCAGATTACGAATCTACCACTCTTAACCACTACACCACACTGGCTCTGGGGTGTTAGTGTTGAAATTAACAGGTTGGGTGTGTGTTTGTGTGAAAAATACCCTGGGAAAGCACCATACAAACAACAAACAGCAACAAAGCAATGGGTGGTGATAAGGGTTTTTTTTAAAAAATGGGCCATCTCCACTTTTAAAACGAACTGGTGGAAAAATCACATGCACACTGGGAACATCTTTCAAATCCGTTCCCCTCCCCTTGACTCCTCCCATGGTAGCCTGTTCCTCTTTCTGAAAGGCTGCTTTTGAAGGCCAAGGGAACCTCCTGCGAAAAATCCAACACAGTTTCCCCCACTGTATGTGTTCCAGCTTCTTTTTTCTCTCCCCAACATTCTTGTTTTTATCTTTTTACTTTTGCTGACTATCACCATTTTGCTCACAGAACAGTCATGTGGATGACACTGAGGTGGACCTGGAAAAGTAAAGGGAAGAAATTTCATTTGCTTCCCCAGGTCCAGATTGTCTAAGGCAGAATTTCATCTTGCTAGTCTAGAACAGGGAAAAGGGATGAGGGAACTTATCTGATTTGCTGGAATATTAAATAAATATGATGACGATTTGCTTAAAGCATTTCTATACCACACTTTACCAATGATTCCAGGCTGCTTCACAGCAAGATAGTTACCGTATTTTTCGCCCCATAGGACGCACCGGCCCATAGGACGCACCAAGTTTTTTTGGGGGGAAATAAAGGGGGAAAAATTATTTCCCCCCCAGGTGCTTGTGGGGCCGGCAGCGGGGAGAAGCGCTCTTCTCCCCGCAGCCCGCCTTCAGACCAGGTCCGGGGACAGTGGGAAGACGCGCTGCACCTCCCAGCTGTCCCCGGAGCTTGTGGGGCTGGCGGTGGGGTCTCCCCGCCGTCAGCCTCCAAACCACTTTGGGAGACAGCGGGATGGCGGTGTTCCGCCTCCCTCTGTCCCCCGACCTTGTGGGGCTGGCGCTGGGGCTCTCCTGAAGCCTGGAGAGCGAGAGGGGTCGGTGCGCACTGACCCCTCTCGCTCTCCAGGCTTCAGCGAAAGCCTGCATTCGCCCCATAGGACGCACACACATTTCCCCTTCATTTTTGGAGGGGGAAAAGTGCGTCCTATAGGGCGAAAAATACAGTACATTCCCAATCAAACAATACAATAAAAAAATACAACGACATCCCCAGTAAACCTGACAATGACTTCAAAAGTTTGGTTTTAGTGACCAACAGATGCCTGAGTGGACAAATAATGCAATGCAAAAGATGGCAAAAGATGAGAGATAAAATCTGGCCATTAGCGTGCAGTGTGGCTCTAAAGTGAGAATTTGACATTTCGCACTATCCTCTTAAAATATTAAGCATTATGGATAAAAGTTAATATTCCCTGAGGAGCTGACATTTTCTGTAACGTAGAATGCAGACACATATAAATTCTATGTGCCCAAATAAATCTTTGATCATAGAGTGTGTTGTGCATTATCGTTCTATAGCCACACACAGCATTTTTGCCACTAAGCCTGTGATCTGATATTTGTCTCCCATCACACCAGCTTCAGTGATGGAATTTATTTGGATGGTTTAGCCCTTAGTCGTAGACAGGAGATTTGATGCCCACACTTGTGATTTGAGATCAAGGCTAAGTTTTCCTTGTGATATTTTAACAGATATCAGATTTCTTTGTTGTTGTTTGTTGTTGTTTAGTCGTGTCTGACTCTTCGTGACCCCATGGACCAGAGCACGCCAGGCACTCCTGTCTTCCACTGCCTCCCACAGTTTGGTCAAACTCATGTTGGTAGGTTCGAGAACACTGTCCAACCATCTCGTCCTCTGTCGTCCCCTTCTCCTTGTGCCCTCAATCTTTCCCAGCATCAGGGTCTTTTCCAGGGAGTCTTCTCTTCTCATGAGGTGGCCAAAGTATTGGAGCCTCAGCTTCAGGATCTGTCCTCCCAGTGAGCACTCAGGGCTGTTTTCCTTAAGAATGGATAGGTTTGATCTTCTTGCAGTCCATGGAACTCTCAAGAGTCTCCTCCATCATCATAATTCAAAAGCATCAATTCTTCAGCCTTCTTTATGGTCCAGCTCTCACTTCCATACCTCACTACTGGGAAAACCATAGCTTTAACAATACAGACCTTTCTACCTTTCTATCAACACCTGTCATCAAATCTGCATTTGGCACTGGCGGGGGGAAATAGGGTCATTCCAGGATCAAATCAGAAGCTGGGATGGTTTCCATAATTCCGGGACTGTCCCTGGAAAATAGGGACACTTGGAGTAAATGCCATCGGACATCTGATATCTCCTTTTGACAGGCAGCAGTGCTCCCAGATCTCATGCTCTTTCCCAGCCTAGTTAACTGAGAATGAACTGGGGCACCTCTCTGTGTGCAAACCATGCAGTCTGCCACCAACACCATGAAAATACAACTTGAATAAGATACCTTACAATTCTGTTAGGGGGAAAAAAGCCACAAGTCTCTGGAAGCGGGTGGGGAATCTTAAGATGGCAATAACTAAACACAAAATTATGCGGAAAAATGTGCTCAAGGGTGTCATTGAAACCACAACATTAATGCCAGGCTCTCATTGCAAATAACAAATCTCACCATTAACACCTAATTATTATGATTATATTGGATTAAATTAAAAAGTAGGAGGAAAATGCAGCGCTCTCAGCATGGCTATTATGAAAACTTTTAAAGGCTGCAATATTTGAACATTTCTGTTTGTGAATAAGCCAATAATTTCCTTTTCCCTAGGATCTGATATATGAGATACAAAAAAGCTACTGGAAACCCATTTCAGTTAAGAGGCCAGATGATACTGGAAATATATCCCATTTTGTTTCCAGAGCCCCGGATATTTAGAATGATATTCTCATCAAGCTTTGCAAAGTTCGTCCCACTGCAGCAATAATTTGATACTGCATCTTTTTCATCTTACATCAGTTGTTATATATTTCTGTGTGGTTTTGTTTCTTTGCTTAATACAAATTTTATGAAATAGGGTTTTGTCTAATCATGGAGAGACCCCCCCCTTTCTAATTCCTTCTTACATCTACACAGGGCTTCCCCCCCCCCCCAGCCGGAACTCAATTCCGGCACCTCTCTGGTGGGTGCCATTGCAATTATAAGAGAACATGGTGAGTTCTGGCACCTCTTTTTCTAGGAAAATAGAACTGCATCTATGTGCCATGTTTTGGAGAATATGTAAGAACAGAAGGAGGGCCCGCTGTAGCAGGCCAGTGGCCCTTCTAGTTCAGCGTCATGTTCACAACAGCAGTTACTTGGATTACTGTCAGAAAATACTCTGAAAACGAGGTTTGGGGAAGGCAAGGAAATCAGCTTCTAACAGAGTCGAGGAACTATTCCCCCCTTGCCTTCAGCATTTCCAGAATCAAAGAGACAGGCAGAGCTACCCAGTTTTGAGATAGTTGCTAAGCAACCAGAAGGGAGGGAACAGCTGGGAGATATATCAATAGAGAGTGGGAGGATCCCCCTTCCCAAACTCGGAGGTACGAGTGTGTCAGAGAACAAAAGAGACACAGGGAAGGAGGGACATCCTGTTGGTGTGATTCTTGCTGAGGAAGTGAGTAACTTCGATCCTTGCAGAGAGATGCTGACAGGGCCGCCTTACCCATAGGCGCTAGGGGTGCAGGGCACCTGGGTGCTGGGCTCTCAGGGGCACCAGCTCGAGAGTCTGGGGTCGAGATTTGGAGCCCGGGGATTGGGAAGAGCCGACTGCCGCTGCCGAGCGGAGCAGAGCCCGTCGGAGCTCTGCAGCTCTTCTGCTGCAGGCGAGTGAGGCGCTGAGGCAGCTGGCCAGCTCTGCCCTCCTGCGTGCCTGGGATTGGCGGGCCGTTGAGAGGCCCACCCAGTGCACGCTGCTCGAGGTGCCCAGCCTCACTCAGTCGCCACCGCTGCCTTGGGCTTGACTGTTGTTGAGCTGGGCTCTGCTTGCCCGCATACCAGGTGCCCGGCCCCGGCCTTGCTCTGCCGCCGCCTCAAGTTCCTCTGTTACTGCTGATGTGGCCAACCTTGCCAGCCCACCCTAAAAAGGTCAACAATTTTGGGTTCCCCCCCTAAAAAAGGTCAACAGCTCTGGGCGACCTGGAGGGGTGTGTGCCAGGTGGATCTTTACACCCCAGCATCGCATATGCTTAAGACGGCCCTGGATGCCGATCTGTATTTGCAATATGATACTGTAATAAAAGGACTATAAATCTACCAGCTGCTCATTAATTCTGATCAGTGAGCTAACCGAAGAGGCGAGGGTACTCCCGTATCTGACAATTACAGTTTCATGCAAGCTGCATGTACTGATCTCTGGCAGGCAAGCAGGCCCTGATAAGAAGTAATGACTCTCCAGCAGTTTTATGTACGTTTATTTCCAAAAAGACACATCCAGAGCACGGCTTCTCGCCTGCTCGCATTTACGATAGTTGATCAGTCTGAAACTTCGCCCCTCCCATAGCAGGAAGGACACCAAACTCCCGCCTTTCCTCTCTTCCCCTTCCGTTGCCCTCTGATTTTATCCAGTCACCTAGAACAGGGACTGAGAGACTGACCTCCTTCCTCCCCACTAGACATAGACTCAGACCTTTGCTTATCTGATTGCCTAGCAACACTCTGGCTGCCTTCCAACTCTTTCTCTTCTTAAGAGCTAATTGAATCTTCCCCAGGAAGGGGGGTCAAACTGCCCTTTCTCAACTCTGTCAGCCAGCTCTCATCTGCAGAGTCAATCCCTCAGTCACTTAGTTCCAGAAATGGAACTATGGGGGGGCCACGTTCCTGACACTGCAATTCTTGCATCACACAACTATCTGTGGTGATTTCTCAGTGTCCTCTCCTGGACTCTGGCTTCCTGTCCCTACCCTGACCTGGTGCAAATGCAGCAGCTGACTTGATGAAGAGGTAGGTGTGCTCAGGAGGCAGGAATGGAGCTTCAAAACATTTCTGCCAACAAAACAGCGCCATCAGGACAGGAGAGTGGGGCAGAAGCAAGATGATTGGCTTTCTACATTTTGAAATAAGTAAAGTGACGCACATTCTGATCTAAAGAGCCCTCTCACCCCAAACAAAAGAACAATTGAGTCTAAAATTATCTAACTAAATCACAGTAGTAAATAACTTTCAGCTCAGACAAGGGGACCTATGGAACTGGTAGGTGTCATTACAGAGCCATGCTGTGGCAACCCTCCTTAATAACTAAACACCCATTCATGTAGGCAGAAGCAGTGTTAGAAACTGAGATAGGAAAGCTAGGAGCTGAATGGCACATTAAACTTGGGTTATGGGCGCAACAATGGAATGGCTAGGTGCACTTTTTTAATAACAGAAATACAAAGCTGAAAGTGAATGTGTAGCCTTATTGGAGTTCACCGATTGGGTCTGTGTTGCTCCGGGACAGGAGGAAGGAAGTCAAATGACACCGAGGTTGGTTCAAAGAAAGAGTTTATTCTGCTCTCCGGATAGCAGAAGGCACTTGCGTGGTCAGTCCACAGCAAGTCCAAAGAAATGAGAAGTTTCATGCAGTATATATATCTTCCAGGCACCCTCTCCCTCCTTCCCATATAAATCCAACCACGTCAGCCTATGTATGCAGGTTGACATCACATATGTTCTTGCTCTGGTATTCTTAACCATAAAAGGGTATTCCTTCCTGTACTTCTGACCATAAAAGGATCTTCCTCTTCCTACTCTTATCTTGGAGGAAGAGGCCATCATCTCCGAGAACACACTCTGGTGTTATTCCCAGATTGGGTCTGTGCGTCAGGATTGTGGTCTTTGTGGTCAGGGTGTAAGATAAGGCCCAGAGTGTCATCCCGGTTCCACTAGAACAGCCATGGTCATCCTTGACGTCACAAACTGATAAGGGAGAGAGCTTCGAGCACAGACGGGTTTTTGTTTATACATTGACTCAGAGCTCAAGTTAATGGATTTTAGCTAAGGAAAAATAGGGATTTTGGTGCAGTTTGGGAAACCCATTCCTTCAAATGAACTGCAGCTAAAATATTATGTTCATTTCCCCACATGGTCTAGTCCTTCCCCTGCCCAGGGGGTCTCTCCTCCAGAAGTGGAGAGGCAGAAAAAGGTCATCCATTCTTTCCACTCTGCAGTTTTAATCTGAAATCTTAGGCTCAGTACTGCGTCCAGAGCTCAGAAACTGCTCGCACTAATGAAATTCCCTGTCGCAAAAGGCGCCTAGAACAATGGGAGTTTTGAACACTAGGCAGAAGATAGTTGATCAGACATAAATTCTTCCCTTGCAGTTTTATCAGCACCAAAGGAGCAGCCTGCATGAGCCATGAAAGATTATTAGGGAAAAGATCTAGAAATGACACAGTGTATCATCATCATCATCATCATCATCATCAGTCAGGCTGCATCTCCCTCCCTCCTCTCTCTCTGTCTATGTATTTCCTAATACTGCAAAGCATATTCCTGTACCTTCTTTTGACAAAGAAAGCTATTCTTTTAAAACATCAATACTGGCTGTCCCTGGTTGTCCCAGTTGTCACATCTTCACTTGCATATAGTGATGGCTAGATTGGCAAATAGACTTATCTTCCCTTCATAAGATGCTCATCGTTTCCTGAATGGCCCTCTAATTATCTCGCTAGTTTATGCTGTATGGTAGGAGCTAGTTAGCTGAACCCAGTTTGTAAACTTTACTTTTGTTTGGACCAAACACACTTTAGATTAAGCGGGCATCAATGCAGGCATGCTCCGTAATAAAAACCAATTACCATTAAGGCTTTTCAGGCTTTCAAAACATCTGGAGGAACCAAATGTGGGATAGAAAGTTGATTTGTAGTCAGAAAGCGCTGCAAAAGAACTCAAAGGATTATTCTCTCTCGGTGATTTCATATCAAATTTGCTAAATTTACAAGTCAAAAGATCCTTTTTAAAGCTTGCTTCCCATGCTCCGATTGGATTTTTATTTTATTTTTTAAAAGCTATTTCCTCTTTGTCTCATATCATCACATAATGCCAGTGCTCCAAGTGATAATGTAGCTGATAATGTTCATGATGATAAGGGTGAATAGACACCACCTTGCCTTTCTGTATCTCTAACGCCCTTACTAACAATCTAAATTTAAATTGAGTCAGCCTGCATCCTTAGATTCAGCTGCAGCTGAATCCTTACACAAATGTGCATGGATCCAGGAGGGAAATCCATGTGTACCATCATCCTTGGTATATTTATTTTACTGTGTGCCCATGCACTGGAGGATATGATTGGCAGCAGGTTCTCAAAGCACATTCCTGAGAAATTCACAAAGGACAGTGTACTTTCCCCCCTTACAAAATGTACACTAATGTAAGGAGATGGTCGTGTATAGGCTATATAGGTTTCTACGGCTTGTGTAGGGTGTAGGCTTCCACAGCCTGTACAGGTTAGTGGGACAACTGCAGTGTTTCAGGATACCCTCCAACATTTCTCTGATGAAAATAGGGACCTCCGATTCCATACCCTCCATCATTTCTCTGATGAAAATAGGGATGTCCTAAGCGGGACATAGGATGCGGGTGGTGCTGTGGGTTAAACCACAGAGCCTAGGACTTGCCAATCAGAAGGTTCGAATCCCCGCGAAGGGGTAACCTCCTGTTGCTCAGTCCCTGCTCCTGCCAACCTAGCAGTTCGAAAGCACATCAAAGTGCAAGTAGGTAAATAGGTACTGCTCCGGCAGGATGGTAAATGGCGTTACTGTGTGCTGCTCTGGTTCGCCAGAAGTGGCTTAGTCATGCTGGCCACATGACCCGGAAGCTGTATGCCGGCTCCCTTGGCCAATAAAGCGAGATGAGCTCCGCAACCCCAGAGTTGGTCACGACTGGACCTAATGGTCAGGGGTCCCTTTACCTTTACCTAAGCTGGACATTCCGGGATCAAATCAGAAACTGGGATGGCTTTTGTAA
Organism: Podarcis muralis; assembly: GCF_964188315.1. Classification (NCBI taxonomy): domain Eukaryota; kingdom Metazoa; phylum Chordata; class Lepidosauria; order Squamata; family Lacertidae; genus Podarcis; species Podarcis muralis. Next base: position 122,451,804 of record NC_135655.1, on the reverse strand, counting down.
ATCAGGGACTCGCCCTGGAAAATAGGGACACTTGGAGGGTCTGTTTCAGGGTAAACAGTGTTACACTACCTAATTACTTCTACTACCTAATCTCTAGCTTTCAGTTTGCAGACCACAAGGAGTCGGGAATCCTGGGGAAGTTACATTTCCCGAGTTCTCTGCTCCCTGGGATGTCCACATTCCTGCGTTCCCAGGCCCAGGAAGTGATAGAGGACAGGTAAGCCTATCCACTATGGTTGCTGTTGCCATGTCAAAGTAGGAAGAGAAAAAATGTCCACAGAGAGTGTTTGGGGCTCTCAAGAGGGTTTGGGAACTCCATTACACAGTCAACGTTGTCCTTGGGGAGCATGTTGGTTAGGGTGTTTAATCTTCAGGACACAGTGATTGTGAAAAGGCAATTGTGAACAGATAACTTGCTTTCAGCTTTAAAACCACTTGTCTATATTTCAGGTATAGGGAACCAGTGATCCTCCCCATGTTGCTAGACTAACTCTCCCTCCATCATATCTAGCCACTGGGTCATGTGCTGGTGGGGCTGATGGAAGCTGGAGCTCGACAACATTGGGAGGGTCACAAGTTGAAAGTTGCCATGTGTCCTCTTTTTCATGGGTAGAGTCGTCATGTTGTTGTTGTTTAGTCATTTAGTCGTATCCAACTCTTTGTGACATCATGGACCAGAGCACGCCAGGCACTCCTGTCTTCCACTGCCTCCCGCAGTTTGGTCAAACTCATGTCCCTAGCTTTGAGAACACTGTCCAACCATCTCATCCTCTGTCGTCCCCTTCTCCTTGTGCCCTCCATCTTTCCCAACATCAGGGTCTTTTCCAGGGAGTCTTCTTTTCTCATGACATGGCCAAAGTATTGGAGCCTCAGCTTCAGGATCTGTCCTTCCAGTGAGCACTAAGGGCTGATTTCCTTAAGAATGGATAGGTCTGATCTTCTTGCAGTCCATGGGACTCTCAAGAGTCTCCTCCAGCACCATAATTTGAAAAGAGTCGTCATAGCGATCCATAATTAAAAGTAGAAGTTGGCAAATGTGTCCTCTATATTGCTCTTCAAAATATAGCAACCCTACAACTTCCCCATTCCTGCTATATATTAATATAAGATAGCATCTCTTCTACCTGGTTTTTAAAAATTCTCCCAAGTTCTACAGCAATATTTTCATTTATCATGAGGTTAGAATTTCCAGATCAGTTTGATAAGACTCGCGCACAAGGGAGATAATTCTGGTCATGCTTCCAAGCGCAGAAATGACAGGGAGGAAAGATATGAAGAAGCCTGTTCTGCCTTTATCTTTTCAATAACTAGACAACATCAAGCTTCAGGCCTTGTGGTTTGGCATCTCCTGTGGAGTAGTAAAATTGGTATTTACAAAAGGAATTAAGTGAAACTTTGAGAATGATGTTGTATGCTCTTGAAGGGGTTTTATAAATGTCCATCACAGCTTGTTATTCCCTTCACTGAGAAGACACATTTGTTTTATGAAGCCTACTTTGGCTTTTACGGGTTCATTACCTGTTGTATATCTGAACAATAAATGTCCTGTTTCATTTGCTCCATAAAAATAAAAGAAAATGCCATGAGAAACATTTATAAACTGCATCTGTGTTCCACTGTCTGTCTAGAAAAGAAAGTTTGATTTTGTTTTTTTAAAAATTGTTTTGGAGAAAAAGAAAGCTGCCAAACTGAGATAGATACTTCCGGCTTGTGGGAGATTGCAGTCAAATAAAACGAGCAAACACAGGGCTAGTTAGTTCATGAAGGGGCTAAGGACCACAGATAGATAGATTCAGCTAGGTTGCACCCTGTCTCCTCCAGGGGGAATAATAATAATAATAATAATAATAATAATAATAATAATAATAAAAAAATTATTTGTACCCTGCTCTCCCCGGCTGGAGCCGGGCTCAGAGCGGCTAACATCATATAAATAACACAGTATACATAAAAACAGGCATCAAATAATTAAAATACATCTTAAAATTAATTCAGACAAATTTAAATCTGGACAAATGGCAGTTATTGGGTTAAGATTGAGAGCGGTTAATACTTGCCAGGACCAACTGTTTTCACTGATCATTTAAGGACCTGTGAACAGGCTGGGAAGCCTCCTTCATGCTTGTTCTTATACAAAGGAAAATAGGTCAGACTGCACCCTGGCAAAAGGCCTGTGAAGTAAAGCCTTTCTTCTCTCTCTCTCTCTCTCTCTCTCTCTCTCTCTCTCTCTCTCTCCAAACAGCTCTATCATCAGTCACAGCTCTGACTTCATTCATTGGCTAAAAACACTAGCAGGCGGGAGAAGTCAGGCCTTTTCATTTCACAGAAACCAGTTAGAAGGGTACCTGCACATTTTGTTTCATAACTTTCTTGGAAGGCTAGAGACTTCCGTTTTAAACATGAAAGGTTAGATTCTGGAGCTTTTGTGAGGACCATAGCACCCACGGGTGCCAGGTTGGTGACCCCCTACTCTAGGAGTCCCCCCCCCCCCCGTTCCAGGGGTGGATAGACCATTTCCTGACCCCTTTTTCCTCTCTCCCATTCCTACTGTTAATCTCTGCTGTCAGAGTTAATGACACCAACCATCTTCTTGACAGGTATGCTCATGCATGAAGCCTGCCACCATCTATACATTCATATTTTAAAATTGTTAAATACAAGAAGAGCACATATTTCTGACAAAGAGATTTTTAAAGTTGTTTTTATTTGTGAGTACGCCAAATTGCCACCTATTTCTATGCTTAGACCCAGGTGGATGAGTAATGCTAGGAATTCTTTGCTTAGATGAAAAGATGTGTTTAGTTTTTGGCAGCTCTGCTAGTTGATCCTCTGAACAAATAACCAATCTCCTCTTGAGAGGCCTACCTTATAAGTCACAAAGCCCTTCTTAATTATGCTGTGTACTCACATCACTTTTAATAAGAGCCAAAGAATTAAACCTAAATGGATATCTGAGGTGAAGAATCCCTTTTTTTCAGGTGATTTCTTGTCTTGAGTTGGTGGTGAGATGTGGGTGGCATAACCTCAGGGATTATATTGGAATATTCAACACATGGCTGGGAGTTATGCTTATGCCTTTCTTTTTCACTGAATATAAAAATGTTTTGAGAAGTATGCAGAACTTCTGGGCAAGTCCCCAGTTCTAGGTCTACGCAAAAGAAGTAGTAAACCCGGGGTGCCTATAATTTGCACTTCCTGATTAATACATATAAATGCAAACTGAGAGACAATTACTATGAGTGAGAGCCAGTGTTAGTGATACTCAAAGTAGACCCACTGAAATAAGTTGGCTTAAGTAGTATAACTGCATTTATTTCAAGAGATCTGCTCTTGAGTGTCTCATAGTTTGGCATCTCCCACTAACTTACACTTTTTGAATTACGGCACTGTAGGAGACTCTTGAGAGTCCCATGGACTGCAAGAAGATCAAACCTATCCATTCTGAAGGAAATCAGCCCTGAGTGCTCAATGGAAGGACAGATCCTGAAGCTGAGACTCCAATACTTTGGCCACCTCATGAGAAGAGAAGAGTCCCTGGAAAAGACCCTGGTGTTGGGAAAGATGGAGGGCACAAGGAGAAGGCGATGACAGAGGACGAGATGGTTGGACAGTGTTCTCGAAGCTACCAACATGAGTCTGACCAAACTGCGGGAGGCAGTGGAAGACAGGAGTGCCTGGTGTGCTCTGGTCCATGGGGTCACGAAAAGTCGGACACGACTGAATGACGAAACAACAGCAAGTAACTTATATTAACATGCAACATATCTCACCATTGTGGGGAAGACTTTGACCAGCTGCATACCTGTTCAGTCTGCTGCCCAGATACCAACTGCTGGTGGGCAACTTTAAGGCTCCTTCTGCTCTCCATTTTTGGGACTCTTTATGCTTAAAATGGTCTTGGACCAGACAGACCATCCAATCAAGCAAGACCTTTTTCAGCTTGAGGGCTCCGTTGTCTATGGGCAACCTTCCGGAGCCATATGCCAGCAATGGGAGGTCCCAGTAGGCTACATTTTAATCATGCAGATGTCAGGTTTGTAGATACGCGTGTCTGTATTCAGAAACATTATCACAATTCAAGGATGCATCTCAACCAGACAATAGAATGACTTAGGACTGCAATACCTCAAGGACCGCCTCTTTCCATATGAATTTAACCCTGAGATCACCTTCTGAGGCCCTTCTTTGTGTTGACCTGATTGACATCCTATACCCTTTTAAGATGTGGCTCTTTTTTTGGGGGGGGGTGTTATTGGGTTATTATACATTTTTTATATATATACATTGTGATATTTTCTGTGAACCGCCCTGAGACCTATGGGTATAGGGTGGTATATATATCCAATAAAAAAAATAGAAAAATAGAAATCACGGGGGGGGGGGGGTTACAGCCTGTGAAGAGTCTCACATGTCAGATAGACCTGAAGGCAGAGGCAGCCCATCCCATTTTACCACCTGAGGTGAAAAAGGCAGCTTTCTTACAGTCCTTCCCCCCCCAAACTTTACAGAGAGATAAGCTTATACAGCCCAGCCTCTTGAACAATGACATTGTTCCAAGTGAATCTCCACCCCGCTTCTCTCCCACTTCCTCATTTTGGGATATTCTAGAAAGAACTTGGTCTTGAATAGGTTGCTAGGCAACAGAAAAATCTACCCAGCAACCTTTATAAAGGTCATGTGATCAACAAGAGTCAGTGTAAAGTGTGTAAATGAGCATGAGTCAGCATTAGGTCTCTAGCCAGATGGCTGGAAGAGGAAAGGATTATGTTATTTTATTTGTATTCAACCAGTGTCAATTTTTGTAAATAATAAAGGGGAAGGTAAAGGGACCCCTGACCATTAAGTCCAGTCGCGGACGACTCTGGGGTTGCTGTGCTCATCTGGCTTTACTGGCCGAGGAAGCCGACGTTTGTCCACAGACAGTTTTTCCGGGTCATGTGGCCAGCATGACTAAGCCGCTTCTGGCGAACCAGAGCAGCGCACTGAAACGCTGTTTACCTTCCCACCTATTTATCTACTTGCACTTTGATGTGCTTTCGAACTGCTAGGTTGGCAGGAGCAGGGACTGAGCAACGGGAGCTCACCCTGTCGCAGGGATTCAAACCACCGACCTTCTGATCGGCAAGCCCTAGGCTCTGTGGTTTAGACCACAGCACCACCCACGTCCCATTTGTAAATAATAAAGATACTCAATTAAAAAGAAACTCTGCTGCAAGACTGTTAAAAGAAGAAAACCCAAGATGTCAACATTATCACCTCCTCTACAGGTGCTGCTATGTACCCTCTGTCTTTGAGCTCTTTGCTCTCCTACTTTTAAGGCTTGCCGGCTTCTGGGAGATGGGGGGTTTGGAATGCTTTCTAATGACAAGTTAGCTGGGTTATTTTCTGTCTGTCCCATGATTTCCCAGCTTTCCCCCTCATCTGCCTCTGAGCTGTGACCTCCCTCCACCCCCTGTTGTAAATCTATACTGTCTTCCTCTTCCTCCTCCCTGGAAGTGTCAGGATGGGGAGGTGGTTTCCACCATTCCTCCTTCTCTGCCCAGCCCCTGACACCTACGCATACGACTTTCAACATTCTGGTTTCTTAACCACCATGCAGGGGTAGGCAAACTAAGGCCCAGGGGCCGGATCCGGCCCAATCACCTTCTAAATCCGGCCCATGGATGGTCCATGAATCAGCGTGTTTTTGCATGAGTAGAATGTGTCCTTTTATTTAAAATGCATCTCTGGGTTATTTGTGGGGCCTGCCTGGTGTTTTTACATGAGTAGAATGTGTGCTTTTATTTAAAATGCATCTCTGGGTTATATGTGGGGCATAGGAATTTGTTCATTTTTTCCACCCAAAATATAGTCTGGCCCCCCACAAGGTCTGAGGGACAGTGGACCGGCCCCCTGCTGAAAAAGTTTGCTGACTCCTGCACTAAGCCCTACAGGTATATTTTATACTTTGTGAGGCGATTTTTGTCTGCAGAAGGAATACTGAAAAGCAACCATTGGGGCTCTTAAATGCACTAAATGAAGATGATTAATTCATAAATACCAAAGTCGCTGTTATTTTTAGCAAAGGCAGTTTGGTGTGCTGTAGGCAGGGGTGGTTTGAGAATGGGTTTATGAGCACTTCTACATCATGTAGAAATGTTTGTGTAAGGTTAAATATTATTACCCCCGTGCCCCATTTGAGATTGCGAAAAGCCACATTCAGGGACTGTATTTCTAATTCTCTCACACTCTTTAATTCAAATGTGTACACTAGGCTCAAAGCATTCTCAACAAATGCAGATTAGAGGAGTTGTTGCTGTACAGAAGTTATCAGACCATTGCCTGTTCATAGACTCAGACCTGGTATTTCAAACGTCATTGCTACTTTTTGAAAGGAAGAAAACTTTCTTGCCATTAAGAATGCAGATAAAAATATCATATGCAGTGCTTTTTTCTAAAAAAAAAAAAAAGTTTAGGGGTACTCTCATTTTCCTACTCATATTGAAATAATGCCCCTCAAAGAGGCCAAACTTAGATTCACAAAATGTTTAGGGGTAGGTGTACCCCAGTGTCCCCTCAGAAAAAAAAGCATTGATCATATGTACAGTGGCGTAGCACATAAGGGAGCCGGTGGCGCTGTGGTCTAAACCACTGAGCCTCTTGGGCTTGCCGAACAGAAGGTCAGTGGTTCGGAGCTGGTGGCGGTGGAGGGATGATGAGCAGCATGCAAAAGGGCTCCGGAGAGGGGCTGCTGCTTAAAATGGCAGCCGCTCGAGTGCTGCTGCTGCTGGCACAACAAAGCCCAGCCCCCTTCTAGGCGGGGCAGGGAGATGCCAGGAGGAGGGAGGGAGGAGGCGCTGTTGCCACCATGTGAGGGAGAGGGAAAGAACGTGCGTGCTGGCGATCCACGCGGCAATTCCTGGACCATCCGCGGACCGGATCCAGAAGGCCTGCTCCACGGGCCTTAGTTTGCCTAAAGTAAAGTAAAGGGACCCCTGACCATTAGGTCCAGTCGTGGCCAACTCTGGGGTTGCAGCACTCATCTCGCTTTATTTGCCGAGGGAGCCGGTGTACAGTTTCCGGGTCATGTGGCCAGCATGACTAAGCTGCTTCTGGCGAACCAGAGCAGTGCACGGAAACGCTGTTTACCTTCCCGCTGGAGCGGTACCTATTCATCTACTTGCACTTTGACGTGCTTTCAAACTGCTAGGTTGGCAGGAGCAGGAACCGAGCAATGGGAGCTCACCCCGTCACGGGGATTCGAACCGCCGACCTTCTGATCGGCAAGTCCTAGGCTCTGTGGTTTAACCCACAGCACCACCCACGTCCTTAGTTTGCCTACCCATGCTCTAAACATCTAAAGGAACATCCCATAGCAGGGAAGACTGGAACTGTAAGGCAACTTCATGAAGCCGGGAGATTGATAGTAAATGGCAGCACAGACACAATCTGGGGAGGAGGATCTCCTTCACAGCTTCGTAGTTGGGAAGGTGAATGTTGCTGCTGTTCTTGCTGTTGTTTGGTTCCTATGCATTCACATGATCAAGCTAAGCTGAAGAATCACCCTCGGCCACCTCACAGCACAGCAGATATCCTGGAAAAAAAGAGTGCATTTTTAAAGGACATTTGCTGCCACAAGGGGGCAATTTGACCTCAGCTATTCTGATTTCCAAACGTCCTCATCCATGCAACCTCATCACTGTCAGACTTTTAGGGGGGGGGAATGCTGGCAGACAAAAACAAATCTCGAAATGGTAAAAAATAAAAAAATAAAACAAATTCAGATGCTTACCTGACATTAGCTATGAGCCTCCTGAATCTGCCCGTATGTTCAAAAGACTTGACAAGGTTGAATGACTGGGGAGGTGGTTGTAACAAGTCAAGGGTGAAGGCAGGAGTGAGAGGAGCTGACAGGAAAATGGAAGGGTTTGGGAGGACAAGGGATCTGGGCAAAGAGCTCGGTGGCTGCCGTTGCTGCTGCCTGCTTTGATTCATGCTCTTTTAGCAGCCTTTAATGAGGTGCTTGAGAAATCCCTTGGGGGATTATTATGGTTGTGTTTTTCTGTTATCCTTGCCAAGCTTCCATGATGGATGGATAGAACACCTTCTTTTTGAGGCTGCTGGGTCTGAACTGTAGGAGAGGGAGATTTTAAACAAAACAAAACAAAAAAGTAGGGGATTTTGTGTATATCAAGGCATTTAATCACACACACAAACTCGCAGTCTTAGAGTTCATATGGGGGTCCGTCTGTCCCCCGCTCAGTATTTAGAGATCAGCAGGCCTGCTAGCTGGACTTGATTTGAATGTCTGCTTCGCCGGAGCCTCCTTTGTCATCATCAGGGTTTAAGTGAGAAGCGACAGAGTTCAGACACATCCTGCTTGGACTCCCATGGAGAAGCCCAATCTAAATGGAAAGACTCCCGTCTTCCAAACTGGAAAGGGAAAGGAGTGGTAGTGGAGAAAGAATGGAACAGCTTAGGGATTGGATTTTAGGATGGTTCCAGCTTCTTGAAGAATCTCCCTCAATGTGTGCTGAGATAACTGACAGTCATCCTTCCTGGATTCCCAGAGGATTTTTCCAATCAGATGGGTGGGGAATAATAATAATAATAATAATAATAATAATAATAATAATAATAGAATAGGACGTCCCTATTTTCATTGGAGAAATGTTGGAAGGTATGTGGTAGTGGTAGGACGCGGGTGGCGCTGTGGGTAAAACCACAGTGCCTAGGACTTGCCGATCGTATGGTCGGCGGTTCGAATCCCCGTGGCGGGGTGAGCTCCCGTCTTTCGGTCCCAGCTCCTGCCCACCTAGCAGTTCGAAAGCGCCCTTAAAGTGCAAGTAGATAAATAGGTATCGCTTTATATAGCGGGAAGGTAAACGGCGTTCCATGTGCTGCGCTGGTGCAGGCTCGCCAGAGCAGCGATGTCACACTGGCCACGTGACCCGGAAGTGTCTGCGGACGGCGCCGGCTCCCGGCCTCTAGAGTGAGATGAGCACACAACCCTAGAGTCTGACAAGACTGGCCCGTATGGGCAGGGGTACCTTTATGTGGTACTGTAGTGGTAGGAGACAGGGCTAGCACAAAACATTTTGGCACCTGAAATGTACCATGAAATATCATCTGCCCTCCCTGACAGGGAATATTGGGCGAGTGAAGATCTACATCAGGAACAAGAGGGGAATAAATATCAACATTGGGATCTGCGGCCCCTGTGAGTTCTGCCACCCGAGGCAGTTGCCTTACCTTGCCTCATGGTTTGGTCAGCCCTGATGGGAGATGATTTTGACCTGTAGCATCGACTTGTAACCCCTCCTGCCAACACCTGTTCTGAAGAAATTCATAAAATCAGGGCAAGGGAGAGAGACTTGACTTTTACTGCATTCAGAAGAGAAATAAGGGAGAGAATTAGGTTAATGAGATTTTACCCATGAAAATATAGAAAGCTGCAAGGCATGAACAAATGATATCTAATAGGTGCTTAGAACAAGGCCACTTAGGAAGGGAGCATTTCCCAGCTTGATCTTGTACCCTCTAGACCCTCTACATTATGGGGAAGGTAAGGTCACACGGAATGAATGATAAAATACTAGGCATGCCTGTTCAACAAGGCATGGGTTTTTAATGGGTTAATGCACACCTGAGTCTTAGGGAAGGGACAATAGCACCTGCTCTGTACACAAAAGGTTCCTGGTGCAGTCTTTCTTCAGCATCTCCAGCTAAATAGGTCAGATAGCAAGTGATGGGACAGATCGCATACTGTTCAACATTTCTCTGATGATGATGATGATGATGATGATGATGATGATGATTTATTTCTACCTCACCCATCTGGCTGGGTTTCCCCAGCCACTCAGGGCTGCTCCCAAAAGAATATTAAAAACACGATAAAACATCAAACATTAAAAACTTCCCTAAACAGGGCTGCCTGCATATATCTTCTAAAAGTCAGATAGTTGTTTATTTCCTTGACATCTAGTGGGAGGGTGTTCCACAGGGTGGGCACCACTACTGAGAAGGCCCTCTGCCTGGTTCCCTGTAACCTCACTTCTTGCAGTGAGGAAATCGCCAGTAGGCCCTCGGCGCTGGACCTCAGTGTCCGGGCTGAATAATGGGGGTGGAGATGCTCCTTCAGGTATACTGGGCCGAGGCAGTTTAGGGCTTTCAAGGTCAGCACCAACACTTTGAATTGTGCTAGGAAATGTGCTGGGAGCCAATATAGGCCTTTCAAGACCGGTGTTATATGATCTCGGCGGCCACTCTCAGTCACCAGTCTAGCTGCCGCATTCTAGATTAGTTGTAGTTTCCGGGTCACCTTCAAAGGTAGCCCCACTTAGAGCGCATTGCAAGTAGTCCAAGTGGGAGATAACTAGAGCATGCACCACTCTGGCAAGACCGTCTGCTCTGATGAAAATAAGGACACCCTATTCCATAATAATAATAATAATAGTGATATCTCTGCAGCTGCAATCTCCTGGGTGATGCAGACACCATAAAGCAATTGAGTGTGCATGTGTACTCCATCCATTTCCCTCCCTCCCATCCCCCCTCCGCGCAGCCCGGGCCCTGGCATCCCATGCCACGCCACTGTGTGGGAGGCAACCGGCCATGTCAAATTTCCGCCTGCCGCACATCACAGTCAGAGGGAAACAAGCTTTGCCAAGGATCTTTTTGCTCCCAGTTGCAGGTGAGAAGGTGGGGGCAGAGCTCCTCTCACCTCCAACATTTTCGGAGTTGATGCTTAGGTTTCTAACCTTTCCAAGGTGGTCACAACTGTTACGTTGTTTTATTTATTTCATAAGAAGAAAAACAACTTGTGGCTGTCACAGTAGTGGAAGGCTCTTGCTGTAGCTTTCTGCCAACTGCAGCTCCTGATTAGGTCCAGTAAGTTGGCAACCTCTTGTCGTAAATAAATAAATAAATAAATAAGAAATTTCTCCTCATAACAAGAAAGCAGGACAAATAAAAGACCAGCTCGCTGGGGAGAATAATTTCAGGAAACCCCCATGCCGTCCATTTAAAACTGACGGCTTTCCCCAAAGAATCCTGGGAACTACATGCCTCCAGACGCTCTCAGGGCTACGATTCCCAGCAACCTTAACAAACTACAGTTCCCAGGGTTCTTTGGGAGAAAAGTCATGTGCTTTGGATATGCTTTTAATGGATGGTGTGGATCCGCCCGCTGTTGGTGGAAGTGAATTCTGGTCAACCTTAACCACAATCGGGTACAGAGAACAGGACTGTTGACTATACAGGTGTGTGCACCAACCTTTGGTCAAGATGAAACATCCATCATTGTGTGTTTAAGTAGAGAAAATGCACACACACATAATCACACGCAAGGTTACGGGACTTCTCAATGAACGTTTCCCCTTGTCTTCCATGTGATTTATAAGCACATTAGCAGGTAGGGGGTCAGTTATTACTCCCACTTTGAATCTTTTTGCAGGTAAGGCCACAGCTATTAGGCTAGTGGCTTTCTCCTTTGACTTATTTTATCTGAGCTGCTGTGTTAATTAGATCCTGGGTTTGGCTTCCTTGACTGTGAAATATAAGTCTGTTATCAGTGAAACCACATTCTGCCCTAGGTGATTTCTGCTTAAGCTTTAATCCTTCTTCCTCTTTTTCTTCTCCGTCTTCTTTTTTTAAAAAAACAAAACAAAACCCATGAAATAAAGACTATTACCTTACCAGGGGAAGCCAGACAGTCCTTTGCTCTAAAATAGAGTCCTTTCAGAGAGAGATTTCTGATACGTGAAATCTCTGCAAAAGTTTGATAATAAGGTAACTTGGAGACTAAAAAAAAATATTAATTATGCTCAGAACATTGACCAGACTCCACTGGGAGGTGTTCTGAAGAATCCATGCATGTAATATAGTGGGAAACATTGTTTATAAAAATAAATGAATTGGAAGGTTTGTAACCCTTGAAACAAAAGATGTAAAATCAGAGTGCATTGGGCAAATTTACAATTAAGCGGTGCACTTGAGTGTTATGATTCTTATCTTTGTTCCCCAATAATAAACAGTTGACAAGGAAGAGGGTGGGGTTGGAGGGATCCCTGCTTAAGTTATTAAAGTCCTTAACATAAGGAAAAGAGGGATTTGAAATGGTTTTTTAAAAATATTTATTCTCTCTTGCAAAATATGCAGTGCATGTAGACGTGATCTGCAAAATGTCATATTCTCTGCTTACCTAGGGCTCCACAGAAGTGGCGTTTGCTGTTCGGCGTGACGGCCGCCTGATCCCTAGGGGCCAATGTCTTTTTTTTAAAAAAAAAAAATTTTTTTTATTGGGTTTTCTGCTTTTATAGAAACAAAACACACACAAAAAAGAAACACAAGACAAAAACATGTATAAAGTCAGCAAATCCCCGTTTCATAACCTTGTTCCCTGACTTCCCCCCACCCCCCCTCGTGCATCCCAGTTCCCAAGATTATAACAGCAAGTTGGTATTTCTCCTCTTAACCATCTTATTCATCTTATTGCCTCTTTTATAATAAAAAATTAATTTTCCTAAGTTGGACTTAAGTTCTCTTCCATCGATTTTTCATTTTATCTTAATTAAGAGTCATATTAACCAAACCTAAAAGTCTTAAGAGTTTTTAAGAATCTCCTCTTCCCTCCCTCCCATCCCCGGTTTTTGTCCCTTCCCAATAAAAATCCAAAGTCGAAATTCTCAGCCTGGGTTCCTCACGTCCGAGGCTTTCAAGTTTCTTTCAGTCCCTCTCCGCCTGTCTTGTTGGTAATCCTTTATATCAATCGTCGAGTCTGGAAAAAATTCTTTCACCATCAAAATATATTCTCTTCCCACAAGGAGATTTGAAAGTAGCTGCTGAAAAATTTCCACAAAGCCTGTGTCTTGAAAGTCAGAGTCCAAACGGAGGCCCCAATCATATTTCTTTATTTTAAGTTCCTGTATTCCATATTGTCCCGGGGCCTCCTCCTTCTTCTTCTGTGTCTTTCGCAGACTTGTGGTAGATATGTTCCCAGAGTCTCCTTGCTTGTGTTCCACAGATGTCAGCTTTTGGTTGTTGCTTCCCAAGGTTACTTCCTCTTTTTCTTGTTGTTTAGTCTCTTCCACCTCTGTAGATATTGTTTCCCATTCAGCTGTGGATTCTTTCTCATTCAGGTCCTCAATACAAACAGCAGAGTTGCCTGTTCCCAAGGTCATAGTCACAAGTTGTTTATTCATGGCCAAGCTCCGCTCTTGTAAGATTCCCACCAATTGAAACATCCTTTCGATTTCTGCTAGTAACTTTCCTTCCACAGCCATTGTATCCATTGTAGTTTCACGAAGTTCCCCCTAGGGGGAATCTAGTTACTTATTAGACTTTTCTCCAACAGTCCTTTAACTTATTATTATTACTTTGTTTCCAACGATTTTAGCTCAATTATAACTCGTCTTAGTCCAGAGGAATCTTAGATAGCGATTTTTCCACTTTAAACCGCCCGTTTGACAGCTTTGACAGCTGTCAAACTCCGCAGCTCTTACACAGGCACAAAGGCAGGACGTTCCCGAGCCCGGGAGGGGGGGGTTGTTTAACACAACAAGAAGGTTTCCAAAACTCCACTCTCCAGCCCAAAATTTCCTTTAGCTAGATCTTGAAAGATAATGTCCTTTTTAACTCACCCCACCAAGGGTAGGCTCTCCAGCTTAGCTCTTATGTCGTTGCTTAGATCGTCTGCAGGGGGGGGTGCAGACTTCCTTTTAGCACACCCCCCGGTCGTCTCCAATTCAGGGTAAAACTTTTTAAAAGTCCCAATCTGTCTTACTCACGGGTGATTCTTTCAGTCCAAATTTTCAAGGAAGGAAGTCAGCGCTCTCTGGTCATGGCTCGCGGCTTCGCTCCACCGAGGTAGCGATCGACTCTCAGTGCCACGCCACCCCCGTATCCTCTCCGCAGCCTTTAAAAAGGCTCTTCGTGAATCAGGGGGGGCGCTTAAGGCACCCGCCGAGTCTTAGTCCGCAGGCTTCCGCGCCTGCGGTTTCTAAGGGTCCCCGCGTCGCCGGCGCGGCAAAGACCCGTCCTCGGTAGAGCCGATTCCCTCCGCAGCTCGGAGGGAATCCGCCATTTCCAGATCGCGTCAACCCGGAAGTCAGGGGGCCAATGTCTTCTTCCCATGTGGCCATGGGCATTTCCTCCTCTGGCTGCTGTGGGCATTGGCCGAAAGGCCTGTTTGAATTGGCCAACCAGGGGACTTCAGGGAACAGGGTTGCAGTGTTTTAATAAGGAAGGTCACATCTGGGTGTCCTCTCCCCTTGTGGTAGCAGACTTTGGGCTCTCAAATTTCAGGGGTGCCCTGTGTGACGCAAAAATCCAGCGCCCCCTGCCTTTAATCCTGGTGCAGAAACTCAGACAAACAAGGTGTGAGGCAATAAATCAGCTCTTATTTGTAATCACACAAACCAGCTTGGCTAGAAGTTCATCACATTCCGTGTTTAAACCACCTCACCTCAAACACACATTTAAACAAAGGCAGCTAAACCCAAAGCTTATTTCTCTTTTCCAGATCCACCTATTTAGCAGATGTTTCACCTATGTAGCAGATGTTCTCAGCAGAGTTCAATTTACTCAAAAAGAGCTAGCCAAATCTCAAGGAGGATGAAGATCAATGATGGACACAAACCTGACTTGGGACAAAAGTAAGAAGGCAAGCCACCTTTCTGTACAGCTCGTCCACCATGATTAATCTTCTCATTCGGGAATCTCTGATAGCTTGTAACTCCAGGGTTCCCCTGAACACAGTTTGCAAACCACTGGCCTTCATGGAAAATCACTATGGTATTCTTGAACACCTCAACTTGACTCTGCTGGATTTGAGATTGAGCTGGAACAGACAAATGCAGGTAGAGAATTTCTATCTCACAGAGGCATTCAGTATCCCACCTTCTCCAAGGCAAAGAAGATCATAAAATGATTTTTTTTAAAGAGACGGTGACTTTCAAATTCCCTCTCTAGATGGCCATGTATTGCTAAGGAAAATGTGGCGAGAATTTTACTACAATTTCTACTTAGAACAGACAGACAGATTGGCTTACCTCAAGGTACTTAGAGCTTGCGTAAGTAAAACTGGAAGGTGTCGGAGTTTAGGTATTGAACATCAAGGAACAGAGGTAGAATTTATCCTGCATTTTTCCATCTTAGGTGTTGTGGTTGGGGAGGAACATGTCTACTCTGTGTTTTATTTTGTCAGCTGCCTGAAATGGAGAAGTTCTGTGATAATCCTACAAGATTCTCGGAAGATTGCCTTTAGCAACTTGTTTGGTTCCTGAGTTGGCCTTATGAAAACACTGCTTTAATTGCCCTGAAATTCCATGTAGGGAAAAGCTTAAATAGTGGAGTGTGGAACCAGATTTATGTCCTTCTACTAACTATCCCCTTATGACCCCCACTTATTTTTCTTTTGTGGTAAAGATGCCCAACACCTTATTTGTCCTTAGTTTGGCAGCCTTTATTCTGCAAATTTCATCAAATCCTGACAAAAGGAAAGAAAAGGTTATAGCTGTTCCTTAAATTTCCCCTATATAGTAGTAAGGCTTCGGGGAATTCTACCCCTCCCCCGGTGGCAGCAAGGAGCAGAGAAAAACAAGGAAGAGTTCTTACTAATGAGTATATTCATTAATCACAGTGAGGGACAAAGGAATGCAGTCTACCTCCCATTAATGGCGTTGCTCCAACTGAGCTCCTCTCCCCTCCCTTCCTAGCAACAGTACTTCCACTTATGGTGGCCACCAGGGGCTAATTGTCTCTGAGTCCTTTGCTCTTCCACTTTCAATGCATGCCAGGTTCTGGGAGAAGGGGGGGGGTCAGAAATGCTCTCCAGTGATAACGTGTCAGCTGGCTGCTCTGTCTCCATCTTGCCCTTTTCTTCTCCCAACACCTCCCCAATCTTCTGTTCACCTGCTGCATTTCAATACTGCCTTCCTCTTCTCTGGAAGCTTCAGGAGAAGGGGGCAGGGCTATCTCCACCATTCCTCCTCAGTCTCGTCCCCTTCAGTGTGGTGTAGTGGTTAAGAGCGATAGTCTCGTAATCTGGGGAACCGGGTTCGTGTCTCCACTCCTCCACATGCAGCTGCTGGGTGACCTTGGGCCAGTCACACTTCTTTGAAGTCTCTCAGCCCCACTCACCTCACAGAGTGTTTGTTGTGGGGGAGGAAGGGAAAGGAGAATGTTAGCCACTTTGAGACTCCTTCAGGTAGTGATAAAGTGGGATATCAAATCCAAACTCTTCTTCTCCTCTTCTTCTTCAGTCCAGTCCCTGACAATAGTAACTGTGGAAAGGATGAAATTAGTTTTTCCTATTCAGTAAAGGTAAAGGTAAAGGGACCCCTGACCATTAGGTCCAGTCGTGACTGACTCTGGGGTTGCGGCGCTCATCTCGCTTTATTGGTCGAGGGAGCTTCCAGGTCATGTGGCCAGCATGACTAAGCCGCTTCTGGTGAACCAGAGCAGCGTACAGAAACACTATTTACCTTCCCACCGGAGCGGTACCTATTTATTTACTTGCACTTTGACATGCTTTTGAACTGCTAGGTTGGCAGGAGCAAAGGCCGAGTGACGGGAGCTCATCCTGTCGTGGGGATTTGAACCGCCAACCTTCTGATTGGCAAGTCCTAGGCTCTGTGGTTTAACCCACAGCGCCACCCGCGTCCCTTTCCTATTCAGTACCAGGACTGAAACCTGAACTGTATCTGGCGGCCTCCAGAGTGCCGTGGATTGCTTTGGGCTGTTTTCCAAAATGATGGAGTCTGAACCAAATATTGTGGTTGGTGCTACTTTTCTCGAAAAAGAGGTGCCAAAACTCACCATGAACACCTCCCTTGTTCTCTTATAATGGTGCCCACCTTAGGGCTACTACAACTGAATTCCAGTGAGTTCCGGCTGGAAAAAACCCCCTGGTGCACTCCCCTATTTCTTGCCCAGAGTATTAGAATCTGAGGCAAGTTATAGCTATTGCTTTAGAGTAGGGACAGCCAGAGGTCATCACATCGACCTTGACCATTGGCCATGTTGGCTGATGCTGGTGGGAGTTGGAATCTGCCAACATTTTGAGGATGCCATGGTGTCTATCGCTGGCTCACTGCGTGCCCCCCACTCCCAATTTCATTTTTCAAAATAGGGATGGATGTTTTACTTTACCACCACCATGTCTTCAAAGGGTTATTTAGCAGCAGCATGGCTGACATTCAACAATAGGTATATAGCAAAGGAAACTCATAGTCCTTTTTTTGTAATGTACTCTGAGACCACCTTACGGCTGCATTCAGTGGGATGTGTTTTCAGCAGATATTTACTTCCAAGCACACATGCTTTTGAGCAGTACCTTAGCAGGCTACACATACAAAGCTGTTTCAGATCAAGTTTGTGTTGTGAAAGATTTCCCAAGCATCTGATTTGTCCTGCCTTCCTTTCCTGTGAGTATTTGTCCCCGAGATCTTTACCAATAACAAGGGATGAGGGAAAAAAATTTAAGCTTCCCTAATCCTCTTACTATCCTCAAGCAATTCCATTCAGGTTGTCTACAAAGAATCAACAGTACCCTCTTTTGAACATAATGGCGATCTTGCCCTTTTCTGCTTGGTTATATTCATTGTATTTATACCAGATTGTTACCTGCTGCTATGCAGCAGAGGCAAGCTTTTGAAATAATGATGAGGCAAGCAAGTGGAAAGCTTTCCTTGCCTACCCAGGATCCCCTGTTATGTGCAAATGTCTTTATTGGCTTACTTTACTAATTCTATCCCCTCCACCTTTATGGTTGGCTCTATAAGACAGGAAGAGAAAGGGAGAAGAAAGAAACTGTTTTACTGTAACAAATATAAAAAGAGTATATTACCTTGTAATCGCATCACACATGGGGTTTCTATTCCAGAGGAGCATGTATACAAAAAAATCAATCACGTATAGCCAAAATATCTGCCCATAGGTTTAAAACCTTGGTTTTAAAATCCTTGGTTTAAAACCTTGAAATGCAAATACAGTCAAACCTCATTTCATGGATAGGATCTGTCCCGGACGCCTGTCCGCAAGCCAAAAATGATGCGCATCGAAGCGCTGCGTCTGTGCATGAGGTGCAGTGGCGTAGCGTGGGTTGTCAGCACCCAGGGCAAGGCAAGTAATTTGCGCCCCTTAACCCGTGGATTTGCGGCCCCTAACTCTAACCCCCAGATGTTGTGCCCGGTGCGGCTGGCCCCCCCCCCCGCACCCCCCCACGCTACGCCACTGATGAGGTGTGATTCAGCACTTCTGTGCATGCGCGAGTGGCGAACCCGGAAGTAACCTGTTCCAGTACTTCCGGGTTTGCCGCGGATGTTCGCCGAAGCAGACGCAAGTGGAGGTGGGCGCAGAACGAGGTTTTGACTGTACAGTTGTACCTTGGAAGTTGAATGGAATCCATTCCAGAAGTCTGTTCGACTTCCAAAACGTTCAGAAACCAAAGTGTGGCTGCAGAAGCTGCGGCTGCCCCATCAGATGTTCAGGTTCTAAAAGAACATTTGCAAACCAGAACAATCACTTCCGGGTTTGCGGCGTTCAGGAGCCAAAGCGTCTGAGTCCCACGGCATTTGGGATCCAAGGTACGACTGTAGTTGGGAATGTGCTGCTTGGGCATCTGTTTCTTGCTGCTTCTCCACAGTACTGCTCCTCCCTCCTATCTCTGGAAGTTGCACTCCTCCATGTTCTTTGATTTCTTTGCAGCAAACCTGCAACTTACACACATTCAATTCGTGTGCATTCAGCTTTCTGTGCTTGGCAAACAAACATAAAAAAATTTAAAAGGGGGCAGAAGGGGAACAGGTATCCAGGAAAAAAGACTTTGGCATTCCCACTTGCCATAGCACCGCGTGTGTATTGACTATACAGTGGTACCTCGGATTAAGAACTTAATTCGTTCTGGAGATCCATTCTTAACCTGAAACTGTTCTTAACCTGAGGTACCACTTTAGCTAATGGGGCCTCCTGCTGCCACTGCGCCACCGCCACACGATTTCTGTTCTCATCCTGAAGCAAAGTTCTTAAACCGGGGTA
The DNA here is from genome assembly GCF_964188315.1 of Podarcis muralis. Lineage (NCBI taxonomy): Eukaryota > Metazoa > Chordata > Lepidosauria > Squamata > Lacertidae > Podarcis > Podarcis muralis. Next base: position 122,432,787 of record NC_135655.1, on the reverse strand, counting down.
CTATTTCTGGGTTAGTAGAGTCTGTAACCCGAAGCGTCTGTAACCCGAGGTACCACTGTACCTGATTTTGGCTTTAGGCACAATTCCCAGAAAGTAAGCCCTGTATAAGTTGTGGAGTTACTATACAATGGGGTTTCTTGATACTCTCCTAATTTCTGTGATTCTTCATTTTTTTATTTTATTTTTTGGGGGGAAAACCAATAATCACCACCGAAGGCATCTTTGACAAGTATTACACTTTATTTAAGACACATAAGCATGTAATTTTATTCAAACCCTCACCTGATTATCCAGCCACAGTAATTTCAAAGCAGTTCCTACTGCTGTGCAATGCATCATAAAATCACATCCCCATTTAAATAGATGCTTAAAGCTGAATACCTTTCAGTGATGTAAAGGGGTGTGGGGTTCACACCACGAAAGGTAATCATACAATGTGGGATGGTGTGTGGAGGGGAGAATTGCCCACCCAACAGAACAAAGTGGTCTTATACTGAGATAGGTCTATCTAGTTAATTATTGCCTGCACTGATTGGCAGTGGCTCTCCAGGTTTCCAGTCCAGGGTCCCTCCCAGACTTACCTGCAGATGCTGAGCATCAAACCTGGAATCTTTTGTGCACGAAACAGATGCTCTACCTACTATGGTACCCTCTGCAAATACGCTTTAATGGAGCAGAAGATGACAACTCAACAACCAAGAAGAAGGAAGAGAGAGAAGAACACTGGTTGGAGGTAAGTTGCTTATGTAAAGAGAAGTCTCTAGACCTAAGAAAAATGCAGCATGGACATGGATATTGATGCTTTAGGTGCAACTTCCATGTTTTACCTTCCTGAGGAGGAATTAAAGAACCTTTTAATGAAGGTGAAAGAGGAGAGAGCAAAATATGGTTTGAAGCTCAACATCAAAAAAACGAAGATCATGGCCACTGGTCCCATCACCTCCTGGCAAATAGAAGGGGAAGAAATGGAGGCAGTGAGAGATTTTACTTTCTTGGGCTCCATGATCACTGCAGATGGTGACAGCAGCCATGAAATTAAAAGATGCCTGCTTCTTGGGAGAAAAGCAATGACAAACCTAGACAGCATCTTAAAAAGCAGAGACATCACCTTGCCAACAAAGGTCCGTATAGTTAAAACTATGGTTTTCCCAGTAGTGATGTATGGAAGTGAGAGCTGGACCATAAAGAAGGCTGATCGCCGAAGAATTGATGCTTTTGACCTATGGTGCTGGAGGAGACTCTTGAGAGTCCCATGGACTGCAAGAAGATCAAACCTATCCATTCTTAAGGAAATCAGCCCTGAGTGCTTACTGGAAGGAGAGATCCTGAAGCTGAGACTCCAGTATTTTGGCCACCTCATGAGAAGAGAAGACTCCTTGGAAAAGACCCTGATGTTGGGAAAGATTGAGGGCTCAAGGAGAAGGGGACGACAGAGGACGAGATGGTTGGACAGTGTTATCGAAGCTACCAGCATGGGTTTGACCAAACTACGGGAGGCAGTGGAAGACAGGAGTGCCTGGCGTGCTCTGGTCCAAGGGGTCACGAAGAGTCGGACACGACTAAATGACTAAAGAAAAACAACAACAACAACTCCTGGAAGAAGTACAATTCCGCTTTTGTGAATGAGACAAACAAAATAAATATCAAATAAAATGAGTGAAAGAGCATGTATAAGGAATGTGTACAAGAGAAAATCTGCTACAATTTTCCTATGGCATTTCTTTCCTATTGACATGCAGTTTAAATCACGGGAGGTAATTCCTTCTTGGATCTCCCATAAAACGATGATTTATATCTCTTGCTCACCAGGCAATTCTTGTGATATATAGAAGTATATGTATCAGGGTTTGTGCAAATATATCCACTACACTTGATACGTGGCTTATTTATTAGGAACAGATCTGCCATGTAACCATCTTTTAAGAACTGTCATTTCTCTTCATTTGGCATCTCTTTGCTTCGGCCAATTTTTCCCATTTAGCAAACTATGCCTTTAATGATGCCACACTCTTGCGAGCATCCCACATACTTATCTTGAGTGGTTAACATACAGTAATAGAGGGTTGTTCTTTCCCTCAGGAATACGACTCCAATATGCTATTTATATGGAAAGAGATGGGGGGGGGGGCGGACAACCTAGGTACCATTCTGAAAAGGAAGTGTTTTAATGTGGAAAAGTGTGTGAATGTGGCGGGGGTGGTCAGATGAACTCCCTTATACATTACGTATATTCATATATACAGCATACTTAAGGTGGGAGTCAGGAGCAGGTCAGGAATAGCTCACAGGGTGTCTGTGGTTAATTCCTTATTCAAAGAAACAAAACAACTCAGGCCTATTGATCACAGCAACTCTTCCCAGTAGGTCTTGCCCCAATGAAGCAGTTGCAAGGACCGAAGATCTCTGCCTTCTACTGCTCTCTAAGGCTCCTCCGGCCCCGGGTCCTTCCCCAGCAACCTGAGGCTCTTTCGTCTTGTCTCTCTTTGCTTCATTCTCTTCATCCCTCTTCGTGTTCTGGGAGACCAGAGGGGAGGGGAACTGGTCACAGCAGGGAGGAGGAGACTCTCTGGCTTCTTCAACAGCCTGCCTCCCTGCTGTCTCATGACCTCCACTCCTCACCAGCTTCTGCTTCTGCCTTTGATTCTGGACTGCTCTCTGCCACAGCCTCTTCCTGCTCACTAAACCCTGTTACCTCTTCAGCTTCTGACACCTCTTCCTCCAAGTCTGCTCCCTCTTCTCCCTTTGACCACTCATTGCTGTCCCACCACCAGTGCCCTGGCTCTGAGCCTGGTTTCCCTGGTGGTTCCCTTGGGGGTTCCCCAGCTGGTGTCTCACACCACTCCTCAGTATCCAGCCAGCCCATGACACTGCCTGCTAATCGCATGTCCAGCAACAGTGAAAAGGAGGACTGTGCAATCTGGAAAGGGCCACACATCAGTGATAAGAATATCTGTTTTGCATGCAGGAGACCCAGGTTCAATCCCTGGTATCTCCAGGGGTGGTGTGTCTCAAAATTTCAGTGAGATCTCATGAGAGATCACTGGTAGTAGAGGAACCACCTTTTGGCATTCCACCACCTGAGACAGCTGCCTCAGCCTGCCTCATAGGTGTACTGGCCCTGCCAGATAGGACTGGAAATGTTCCCTGGCTGTTGTTGCACAACCACTGACTCCACAGAATTTCCATCTTCCATGATGTCTTCCATGCTTCTGGGTGGCTGTATGTGTGAGGAATTGTGGAGAATATTTGGAGTAAATTCTGTGAAGCCTTTTTCTAGGAGGGTGAAAAAGAGAGAGAAAAAGGTTTCAGCCATCTTCTCAGAAAACGTGTCTTCTGAAAAATTGCAGCTCAGATCTTTATATAATTCACAGGGGCACAAGACAAACATCTCAGCTGTGGAACATTTATGCAGGAGAACTTTTCCCAGCAAATTGGCCTGTGACTTAGAGAAGACAGGGTGATAACAGATCAGACCTATGATTATGATCTTGAGCTCTTTTGCAATCAAATGAAATATCTCTTTGTTGACCTGAGCTCTCAACCAAGTTTATATTTAAAATAAACAAAATCTATTTTGAGAGTGAAAAGCAAATGAAAAGATAGAAGCCTTATGTCTGATTTAATGAATTTTTAAGAACAGGTCTCCCCTGTGATGGACATGACATTAAACAGAAATATGAGACAGAATCTTTCTGGCGAGATTGGGTTAGGATGACCTTGACGAAGCTGTGTTTGAAATACTTATTTGAATCTGAGTAATGCAATTTGTTCATGGTAATGCTGACAAATTAGAAGGAATTTAGCAACCAAAAGGAAGGAATAGCTGAAAGGATTGACTTAGTACCTCTTTATGGCAGGGGACGGTTATTCTGGTTAGGTAAGAGGCTGTAAATTAGACTTACTGATTAACTGCCTGACCTTCATTTCCATTTTACTATATCGTATTCAGAGTCAGAAAAACCTGTAATAGAAATCTAAGGAGCAACTGGGGTTTAACAGTGTTAGAATTATTGAGGAGGGGAGAGAGAGAAGGTCAGAGGTCACTTAACAAAATCCACTAGGCTGACACCTCGACTCACCTTGATTTTAGTAACTTCATTCTAAAAACAGGACTGGGGAACATACAAGATATAAGGACCCCCCCCCCCCGCAGCATTTCCTCCAAGTGTCCCTATTTTCCAGGGACAGTCCCAGATTTACAGAAGCCATCATAGTTTCTGATTTGATCCTGGAATGTCCCGCTTTTCCTGACCATTAAGTCCAGTCGCAGACGACTCTGGGGTTGCAGTGCTCATCTCGCTTTATTGGCCAAGGGAGCCGGTGTACAGCTTCCAGGTCATGTGGCCAGCATGACTAAGCCGCTTCTGGCGAAACCAGAGCAGTGCATGGAAACACTGTTTACCTTCCCGCAGGAGCAGTACCTATTTATCTACTTGCACTTTGACGTGCTTCTGAACTGCTAGGTTGGCAGGAGCAGGAACTGAGCAATGGGAGCTCACCCCGTCGCAGAGATTCAAACCGCCGACCTTCTGATCGTCAAGCCCTAGGCTCTGTGGTTTAGACCACGGCGCCACCTGCGTCTCCCTGCTTTTCCTTAGGACGTCCCTATTTTCATCAGAGAAATGTTGGAAGGTATTGTAGGGTGTCTCTATTTCCATCGGAGAAGTGTTGGAGGGTATACTATATCCCCTTCTGCCTCTTGTGTTTTTAGTACTAAGATGGAATGTGTATGTGAGTTCATGGTGGGATCCTGCAGCCACTCTATAACATCACACCTATGTATCTCTGGAGGTTCAGGTAGGTAGCTGTGTTGGTCTGACGCAGTCGAAATAATAATAATAATAAATAGTCCAGTAGCACTTTAGAGACCAACTAAGTTTGTTCTAGGTATAAGCTTTCGTGTGCATGCACACTTCTTCAGATATGGTATCTCTGGAGAGGAACTGTTGGTCACTGGCAGAGAATGTGCTTTGCATGTAGACACCCCCAGGTTCTGTCAGGAGTAGCTCCAGTTAACAGGGAGCAAGTGATGAGAACAATCTCTGCCAGAAACAGTCTGGAACATCAGGACATATTATTGATACTGCCTTATACTGTGTCAGACCATTACTCCATCTAGCCCAGCATTGCCTTCACAGAATGGTAGCAGATATCTATGATTTCAGGCTGGGTTCCCTCCCAGCAATAACTGGAGATGCCAGGGACCTTCAGATGCCCCACCACTAAGGGCTGGTCCTGCAGAACCACTGCTGGTCATAGCAGACCATGGTGACATAACTGGACCAACTGGTTGACCTGGGATAAAGGAGCTTCCTATATTCCAAAAGGTAGTGGTGATAGCTGGATATTAAGCTGGTGGTGCTAGAAACCGAGGTTCTTCAAATCATCATGCATTTTTCTTTGTAGCTGGTTAGAAAATATTATATAACGTCTGAAATTAAAAAGGACCTAGAAAGCTGGTCAAGACTGAAACTTTCCTTGTTGGGAAGAATCGCAGCAGTTAAGATGAATGTATTGCCAAGAATGTTGTTTCTGTTTCAGGCCCTGCAGATCGTGGACAGGGTGGAGTGTTTTGGAAAGTGGCAGAGGGACATTATGAAGTTTGTCTGGCAGGGCAAAAAGCCCCGAATAAAATTTAAAATACTAACAGATGCGAAGGAAAGAGGGGGATTTGCCCTGCCGGACTTAAGGCTGTATTATGAAGCTGCATCCTTCTGCTGGATGAAAGATTGGTTCTTGCTAGAAAACACTGATGTCCTAGATCTGGAAGGGTTTAACAATGCTTTTGGGTGGCATGCATATTTGTGGTACGACAAGGTAAAGTCTCATAAGTTATTTAAAAACCATATTGTCAGGAAATCTTTGTTTAATGTCTGGATTAAATACAAGGACTTACTCGAAAACAAGACTCCGAGGTGGCTGTCACCGATGGAGGCTAAGGCCACAAAAATACTTAATATGGGGGGTGGCTGGGCAAAATACTGTGAAATAATAGAAAAAGTGGGTGACACTTGGAGGTTGCAGAGTTTTGAAAAATTGAAAGGAAAGGTGCGAGACTGGTTTCATTATGCCCAAATTTTAGAGATCTTTAAAAAGGACAAAAAAATTGGTTTCCAGGTGGAAAAATCAAAATTAGAGTCAGAACTACTTGAACCTAAGACGAAAGTGCTTTCAAGAATGTATAACTTGTTGCTTAAATGGAATACTCAAGACGAGACAGTTAAATCAGCCATGATAAAATGGGCACAAGATATTGGGTACAACATTATGTTTGAAGACTGGGAAAGGTTATGGACCACCGGTATGAAATTCACGGCATGTAGTGCCTTAAAAGAAAACATTATGAAAATGATGTACAGGTGGTACATGACCCCAGTCAAACTTGCAAAGATATATCATTTGTCTGACAATAAATGTTGGAAATGTAAGGAAGCTGAAGGAACATTCTTTCACCTTTGGTGGACATGCCCGAGGGTGAAGGCTTTTTGGGAAATGATTTATAATGAGTTGAAAAAGGTATTTAAGTATACCTTTCATAAGAAACCAGAAGCCTTCCTCCTGGGCATTGTGGGCCAGAGAGTGCTAAAGAAAGATAGAACTTTCTTTTTATATGCAACTACAGCAGCAAGAATCCTTATAGCCAAATACTGGAAGGCACAGGAGTTACCCACACTGGAAGAGTGGCACACGCAACTGATGGACTACATGGAATTGGCTGAAATGACTGGCAGAATCCGAGACCTGGGAGAAGAGGCAGTGGAAGAGGACTGGAAAAAATTTAAGGACTATTTACAAAAACATTTTAAGTTATATGAATGTTGAGAATTTGCTAAGTTTTGAGAAAAACATGCTTCAGTATTGAGATTCGGAAATGAATGAAACTAAGTTATGACTGAGAAAAGCTTAACTTTTAGAGTAAATATTTAGATGAAAATACAAAAACACATGAAACAAGGTATTAATTTGCTGTTGATTTTTATTGTAAAGAATGCAGGGATGGAAGATGTGGGGAAGTCCAGTTGATGATGGGGAAAAAAAGATTTGGAAAAGTGTATTCTTTTTTGTTTTTTTTCATTTTGTAAAAAAAAAAAAACTTTTGTTGTGTTATCGACGATGCATTGACGTTGTACTTTGACCCTGGAAAACAAAGCAATAAAAATATTTAAAAAAAGAAAAGAAAATATTATATAACAAGCAAGCTAGCATTGTTGTCTTAAACTGGACACCCCCAATCTGACATTCCTAAGATGGTTTGGAAGTGAGAGCTGGACCATAAAGAAGGCAGACCTCCAAAGAATTGATGCTTTTGAATTATGGTGCTGGAGGAGACTCTTGAGAGTCCCATGGACTGCAAGAAGATCAAACGTCTTCATTCTTAAGGAAATCAGCCCTGAGTGCTCACTGGAAGGACAGATCCTGAAGCTGAGGCTCCAATACTTTGGCCACCTCATGAGAAGAGAAGACTCCCTGGAAAAGACCCTGATGTTGGGAAAGATGGAGGGCACAAGGAGAAGGGGACAACAGAGGACGAGATGGTTGGACAGTGTTCTCGAAGCTACCAGCATGAGTTTGACCAAACTGTGGGAGGCAGTGGAAGACAGGAGTGCCTGGCGTGCTCTGGTCCATGGGGTCACAAAGAGACAGACACGACTAAACGACTAAACAACAACAAGATGGTTTGAATGGCAATGTCCATATCCTTGCTCATTGGCCACGCTGGCTGGGACTGATGGGGAGTCGTAGTCCAAAGTCTCCAAAAGGCATCAGGATGGGAAAGGCTGCCCTGAAATTCTCTTCCTCCATCCCCACTAGCAAGAGGCAATCCTACCACCTGCCTTTCTTGGCATTTATCCTGCTTCTTAGTTATCACTGAGATCTGAGCACAAGTGATGTCCTGCCCTTTGGAGCCCTTGCTTCGTTTGTTCAAGAGATCTCAAGCTTAAGAGTGTCAAAGAGAGACATTGTTCCAGAAGAAACAGTTAAATTAACTCTGACCCTACGAGCTTATAATCAATGCTTGCCTAGCTACAGTAACCTGTAGGCCACTTCAGGTGAGTCAAATCATAGGGCATTGGCACAAAAGGGCATGAGACAATAAAAATGCCAGGTGCCGGAGGGTTATAAATCAACTGCTCTCACTAATTTCTTACTGTTTCCCTTAAGCAATAGAGGTAGAGGTTTTCAGATTTAAAGGTAAAGGGACCCCTGACCATTAGGTCCAGTCGTGCCCGACTCTGGGGTTGCGGCACTCATCTCACTCTATAGGCTGAGGGAGCTGGCGTACAGCTTCCGGGTCATGTGGCCAGCATGACTAAGCCGCTTCTAGTGAACCAGAGCAGAGCACGGAAACGCCGTTTACCTTCCCGTGGGAGCGGTACCTATTTACCGTAATTTTTGCTCTATAAGACTCACTTTTTAACTCCTAAAAAGTAAGGGGAAATGTGTGTGCGTCTTATGGAGCAAATGCAGGCTGCGCAGCTATCCCAGAAGCCAGAACAGCAAGAGGGATTGCTGCTTTCACTGCGTAGCGATCCCTCTTGCTGTTCTGGCTTCTGAGATTCAGAATATTTTTTTTCTTGTTTTCCTCCTCCAAAAACTAGGAGTGTCTTGTGGTCTGGTGCGTCTCATAGAGCGAAAAATACGGTATCTACTTGCACTGTGACGTGCTTTCGAACTGCTAGGTTGGCAGGAGCAGGGACCGAACAACGGGCGCTCACCCCGTCGCGGGGATTCGAACCGCCGACCTTCTGATCGGCAAGTCCTAGGCTCTGTGGTTTAACCCACAGTGCCACCCGCATCCCTTTCAGACTTAGTACCTTTTTAAAAAGAAGATACTCCCTGGGTTTGATTTCATGAAATAATATTCTGATTCTAAACATATTTATGTGGAAAGGAGGTTCGCTGAGTGCCAGGCACACACACACACACACAAACGTAAATTCAGCATTGGCTCTGTCCTCCTGCCAGTCCCTGATGGCCTGCTCCCAGGCGCCTGCAATGCTGGAGGTCACGCCGGGACGGCCCCTCTGTAGCAGACGGAGGAGACCCCAGCCTGGCCTGGTACTGGCGGAGGGGACCAGCTGCTCTGGGCTGACTTTTGCTGCAGAAAGTGACCATGGCCGGCCTACATGAGCAGAGATTTACAGAAGAGAAGCCACTGCTTTGGGGGCAGGACACTGAGCTGAAGAATTCAGATACCGGTACATTCCTCTCAGCAGTGATCACTGACTGCTGTCAGATAACAAGCAGAGTTGCAATTGGGTAACTAGGCAATGGCCTTGTTGGACAGAGCAAAACCAACATCACAGGCAAGAACTGATGAAGAACAAGGCCATAGGTTTACCTATCTGTGTCAGAAAATTCCTTTGCACATCTTCACAGATATGTTGACTCCTTTACAACAGGAAGGGAGTGGAGGGGGTTATTAGTTTGTGAGTTTTTTCATTATTATTTTTATCATGTATTTCCTGTTTTCGTATTGTATGTTTATGTTGTGAACGGCCCCTAGATCTATGGATGAAGGGCGCTCTACAATTTTAATAAATGATAAATAATTGGTGACACCTGAAAGCCACATGGAAAGAGCGTTGTTGAGTTACCAACTTTTCAGTTAACCTCTGTGCCTAGGCATGGTTGGCAGTCATTAGCATTTACCTCCACGATGTGTGGAGCATCACTTGCTGTTTTTGTACTGCTGAAGATGTGTAAGAGAGGAGGCTATTTTAGGAGGTGGGGTAGGTCAGTGGGAGGTACTTCGGAAATCTGAACGTGCTTATATCTCCTATTAAGTCTAAACAGTATACCAGGTACTGGCAGGAACAATGTATGTGTCTCAGCCTAGAAGCACAACTATAGCACAAAATTAGTACTTCTTTCATTAAATATCTTTCCCTACAAAGCAAAGCCGACAGCAGCAGGAAGCTGCATCCACATCTACTGTAACCTTGCCCTTTTCTAAAATTTATTTATCAGTGGGTCTGTGTGTTTACTTTTTATAAACCTACCAAGGTATAAAATAAAATAAAATTAAGGGGTTTTATCAGGACGGTGGAGGGTGTGTGTGCCATTGGTGTGCCAGTGGTGGCACTTGTCCTTCTTCTGATAGGAAGTGCTTTGTGGGGGGTGTGTGTGACAAATAAGGGGGGGGGGGGGTCAAGGAGGGTCAGTTGGTGGAGGAGTGTGAAATCTTCCTCTCTTCATCTGGGGTATAAACATAGGTATGCTGTCTGGGACTCACTGCAGATTCACTTTTGGTGGGACACATTGGAGCACAGTGGAGCCAGCTTCTTTAAGGCAGGCCACAGGCCTGTCCAATAGGTCGATCGTGATCCATTTGTCGATTGTGGGATGTCTGGCTCCCTAAAAAAAGCTCAACAACAATAATTTGGTCAATCCAATGGGTAGATCACTGCCAGGTTGTTGTTTTTTAAATAGTGGGAGTAGATCACAATCTCTTGGAAGTTGGACAGCCCTGCTCTAAGAGATCAAGTTTTGATGACTTCAGGAGATCTGGTTACTAGCCAAAGGGGCAAGTATCACAATCCAAGGCCAACTCTAGTCTTCTTGCTGCTGCTTTTGTCTGAGCAAATCTGCTTCCACACACATGCAGTTAAAAAAAACAACCTGGCAGTGATCTACCCATTGGATTGACCAAATTATTGTTGTTGAGCTTTTTTTTAGGGAGCCAGACATCCCACAATCGACAAATGGATCACGATCGACCTATTGGTGGTGATTCTTTTTTCAATGGAGACATCATCATCATCATCATCATATACTGGATTCATTTTATGTATTTTGCATATATTGCAACATGGCTTGCAAGGTAGTACAGAAATAGAACCACAAGGGGAAAAAATAGTTTAGGAGTGACAACATTTTGTAATAAAAGTAATACTTCATTTGCATGTGCTAATTAATTTTTACTTTATAACACCAACATTTGGGACTTATTGTCCTTATTACCTAAAATGAATTTGCTTATAATCAGAAACTCAATTCTGAGCAGTCTGAATGAAGGTCACCAATTTTTCTTTAAATTATTAAGGTTAATTATAAAATTAATTAGACCCATTTGTAATGTTGATTAGAAGAATACACCCTATTTTACAGCCAGCAGAGAACTTGGATCTTTAAAAAAAGCTTCCCTTCTTACCACCTGCAGTTGGCTTTTGTAAAAAGTCTCATTAAAAACTATTTTGGGTTGGATCTCACGGCCCATAATATCCCTCTTAGTGTAACATGATTCATATTGTGCTATGATTTATGATTTATAATTGAAGCTTGATTTCATCTTGATGTTCCCTATTGGCTTGCACTGTTCTGATATAGAAAGAAAATTCTTTAGGTTATTTTAGGGGCTTGTTTCTCATACGAAATAGGAAACATAATCCTATCCTCCGGTTACATTGGCTGGGCAGGATAGCATCCTTCTTTTGACAACCTTCACTGGTGAGAGCCCCAGGGCAGTGGCAGCCAAATTGCACTGATAATAGGGTTGGCTTGCATGTAAATCAGGAATACTTTATACCTGTCAATGGATTTACAACATCTGCTTCAAAGACAGGGAAAGTTTCACAGCCAAATTTACTTACGTTGTTGGGCCAAGAATTGCCGTTCAACAGGGAAGGTGTTCCTTGTCCAGAGTGAGCAAATTAATCCACGTTCCATCAACAAATAGAAGAGTAGTCCTTCTTAAAGGTAAAGGTAAAGGTACCCCTGCCCGTACGGGCCAGTCTTGACAGACTCTAGGGTTGTGCGCCCATCTCACTCAAGAGGCCGGGGGCCAGTGCTGTCCGGAGACACTTCCGGGTCACGTGGCCAGCGTGACATCGCTGCTCTGGCGAGCCAGAGCCGCACACGGAAACGCCGTTTACCTTCCCACTAGAAAGTGGTCCCTATTTATCTACTTGCACCCGGGAGTGCTTTCGAACTGCTAGGTTGGCAGGCGCTGGGACCAAACGACGGGAGCACACCCCGCCGCGGGGATTCGAACCGCCGACCTTTCGATCGGCAAGCCCTAGGCGCTGAGGCTTTTACCCACAGCACCACCCGCGTCCCTAAATAGAAGAGTAGTCCTCCTTAAAGGTAAAGGTACCCCTGCCCGTACGGGCCAGTCTTGACAGACTCTAGGGTTGTGCGCCCATCTCACTCAAGAGGCCGGGGGCCAGCGCTGTCCAGAGACACTTCCGGGTCACGTGGCCAGCGTGGCGAGCCAGAGCCGCACACGGAAACACTGTTTACCTTCCCGCTAGTAAGCGGTCCCTATTTATCTACTTGCACCCGGGGGTGCTTTCGAACTGCTAGGTTGGCAGGCACTGGGACCAAACGACGGGAGCACACCCCGCCGTGAGGATTCGAACCGCCGACCTTTCGATCGGCAAGCCCTAGGCGCTGAGGCTTTTACCCACAGCGCCACCCGCGTCCTCCTTAGCACTGCCCTATTTCATCACATCCAATTATCATAGAATTATAGAGTTGAAAGGGACACCGAGGGTCATCTAGTCCAACTCCCTGCAATTCAGGAATTTCAGCTAATGCATCCATTACAGATGCCCACCCAACCTCTGCTTAAAAACCTCCAAGGAAGGAGAGTCCACCACCTTCTGAAGGAGACTGCTCCACTGTTGAATAGCTCTTACCGTCAGAAAGTTCTTCCAGATGTTTAGTGAGAATCTCCTTACTTGTAACTCGAAGTCATTGGTTTGAGTCCTTCTCCCCAGAGCAGGAGAAAGCAAGCTTGTTCTCTCTTCCATGTGACAGCCCTTGAGATATTTGAAGATGGCTACCATATCTCCTCCCAGTCTCCTCTTTTCCAGGCTAAACATACCCAGCTCCACACAACTAGCGACTTCGTGGTAACTGGGGGTGATGACGGCTTACGATTCAGCTTACAAGTGTTCCCCTAAATCTGCTCACCACAAACCATTTGGGTTGCATTCTCAGCTACACGTGAACACACATTTCTTCTTTGTCTTCCTCACTTCCATGAAGTGTATTGATATAAAACATGGAAGGTCTAATCTGACTAATCTGAAGTCCAACAAAACTAATGGAGTGAGGAGGAGAAGTTGTCACTAACTTGTACTGAATTGGGGCCAGACAACAGAAGCATGTATTAAGCATTTTTAAAACTGTATCTACATTCCCTGACTTTTTGAAGACATCTGAAGGAAACCCTGTTTAGGGAAATTTTGGATGTTTTATCGTGTTTTTAATATTCTTTTGGGAGTCACCCAGAGTGGCTGGGGAAACCCAGCCAGATGGGCAGGTATAAATAAATAAATAAATAAATATATTATTATTATTATTATTATTATTATTATTATTATTATTATTATTATTATTATTTTAAAAATCCTTGCATGCTTCCAGAGCTCCCACCCCACACATAAGAGGAAGGACATGACATTTACACATGGTTGCTCTTCTCCTTGCTAGATTGTATCACCTTAAGTGCTGCCATCTATGGAACCATTATCTGCAGAACGTTTGCAGAAGTCTAACAAACATTTTTTGGGTGTCTCTCTGTGTGTGGAAATCCTAAGAGGTGGTGAAACCCCCAAAACAGTCCAATGAAGACTGCATACAATCGACAACCATAGAATGTTGGCTGTCCATTGGAAGGAGAAAAATGGAGCACTAAGGGGGGGGGGGGAGGCTAGAATAGAATTTCCTGGAAGACAGCATGGTGGATGGGCTGTCACCATGAAAAGGAACACTACACAACACACCATTTTATTGCATGATAATAGAATATTCTTGTATTAACTTACAAGGCCCATAACAACTTGGGCCCAGGATACCTCAGAGACCACTTGAGTCCTTATATTCCTGCCTGGTTACTGAAGTCTGAAGTGATGCTGGTTACTGAAGTACTGTAAGTGATCCCACACGGCTTAAATGCGGCATCTGTTCAGTACTGTGGGTCCAATTTTACGGTCATCCCTTCCAGTTGAGGTCAGACAGGCACTCTCCCTCTTGAACTTTGGTAAGTACTGAAGACTTCCTCCTCCTCCTCCATCAGAGAGATTCAAACCAAAGTTCTTCACTCTCATTTACGAGTCAGAATAAAACTTGCCCAGGGACTTCTAGGCAGATGTTCCTTGACTCTTTGTCCCCAAACATTTCTCTCCACTTCCTAATCCTCTCTATTCATATTGGAAATCCTCTTTCTTCACGTTTGTGTCACAGCCAAGAGTGCTAGTTGAACTAATATCAACAATTCCTTTAGGATATGTTAAAGAATTAAAAATAGACTCAAGTTAAGCCACTAGTTACATTCCCTCGCTTTAGAGAAATGTAAATGTGGTACATGGTTTGCCAGCAATTCTATAACGTTCTTGTGCAGCCTTCTTCTTCTTCATCTGCCCAACCTCTTGCAAAGCTTCATTTCTCTTCCTGTTAAATCTTTGGAGTCATTATGATGCTGTTCTTTCCCATTCCCTTGCCAAAAGATTTAGCATTCTCTTTGTTGTTGGTTTTGCATTTGTGTTGTGGATTAGGATTGCCAGATTTCTAAAGGTCAATTTCTGTAGACAAGGAGCTTTGAGAAGGAAAGGTTCATGGGAAACAACCCATCAGGCTTTGACTGTGGCTCAGAACCAGAGAGCACAGCTGAAGGCAACCCAAACGCATTATCTGCCTAGCGTGTATATTGGAGTGAAGATGTAACAGCGGTGTGGTCATTACCAATATGTCCAGGAAGAAGACTCCAGAGAGAGAAATGCATGATTAAAATGTCCTATTTATTAAACTGTGATGGCCTGGGAATCTGATTCAGAGGCTGAACCTGAGGAATCCTAGCCTGCACAGGAATCCCCGCCTCCAGGGCCGGCTGAGCCGGGGCAGGGGCTTGAATCTGAAGGGCCCTCACCTGTGCTGGATCCTCAGGAGAAGACACCCGAGCTGAATCCGCTCTGGCTCCGGAGGTGATCAAGGACCCATTGCCTGCAGGTGCTCCTCTCCCAGCCCTGTCAGTGGAAAGTGAGGTTGCCTCTGGGTCCGGTAACCCTCCAGCCTCTCCTGAGCTGCAGAGGCTCAGGGCAGAGAGGCGGAGGGAACTAAGTTCTCGCAGGAGGAGTGCTCGCCTCCAGGCCAGGAGAGGCGAGTCACCTGTGGACCGGGGCTGCCCTATGCCTCAGAGGAGATAAAGGCCAGCCCGTCCAGTCCCAGGTTGCGGGAGCAACATCGTTGGTTACCTGTTCCTGCCGGCACCCTGTCCTGCATTCTGCCAGAGTTCCTGACCACGACCGACTCCCTGCCTTGGACCCCGCTTCAGCCTCGGACCGGACATGGACCACACCGCACGGTAACCCCCCCTGGGACCAGCACATAAACTTAACAATAGAAGATCTGCAAATCCTGTATCAGTGTGTCTGGCTGTTAAACAGAAGTTTGATGGTTTGAAACCACTCAGGGATGGTTGTGGGCAGGAATCCTGAATTGCAAGGGGTTGGACTAGATGACCGTCAGGACCCCTTCTAGCTATGATTCTGTGATAACTAACCAAATTGTGAAAGAATGGGCAGGTGACTTTGAATTAACATCTAGAAATGAACTATCCCTCTAGTCCTCTAGGCATGTTTACGGCTGTATTATGTGGCTCTCCAGTCAATGTTGTTGTTGTTTAGTCGTTTAGTTGTGTCCGACTCTTCGTGACCCCATGGACCAGAGCACGCCAGGCACTCCTGTCTTCCACTGCCTCCCGTAGTTTGGTCAAACCCATGCTGGTAGCTTCGAGAACACTGTCCAACCATCTCGTCCTCTGTCGTCCCCTTCTCCTTGTGCCCTCCATCTTTCCCAACATCAGGGTCTTTTCCAGGGAGTCTTCTCTTCTCATGAGGTGGCCAAAATATTGGAGTCTCAGCTTCAGGATCTCTCCTTCCAGTAAGCACTCAGGGCTGATTTCCTTAAGAATGGATAGGTTTGATCTTCTTGCAGTCCATGGGACTCTCAAGAGTCTCCTCCAGCACCATAATTCAAAAGCATCAATTCTTCGGCGATCAGCCTTCTTAATGGTCCAGCTTTCACTTCCATACATCACTACTGGAAAAACCATAGCTTTTACTATACGGACCTTTGTTGGCAAGGTGATGTCCAGTCAATAACTGGGTGAAAATTCTCTCTTCTTGCTAAGTAAGCCTTGGTGTGTGAACACAACATGCACACTCAGGTTCCACTGTGCAGAATCGACCAAGCTGTGCATGCCAGGTCCAAATGCCCCCCGCCTCCCCAAGGATCCCCCAAGCTGAAGATAATGGAAAGTGATTCAAGAGTATCCTCAAAACCCATAATGCCTGAGAGTGCCTGTCAATTAAGTTCTTACATTTCTTTACCTTCCTGCACTAAATGCCAAGCAGACCAAATAACTCACATCAAAAGCCAACTAGGGGTTCTCCAAGTAATTCCCATTCAGCCACCCAAATGCACTAGTGAACACACACTTGGCTCTTCTCATATTTTGGAACCCTCTCCCTAGAAAAGTTAGACTGGCTCCACCCATGTCACAGTTAGAGATCAAAACACACGTTGAAACTGGTTTGCAGGCCACCATTTGTGCCAACCATGGCTTGCCGTTATGTCTGAATTAAGAAAAATCAGTCTATGGTCCTTGCTCTGCTTCAAAAAATTGCTGAACCATGGGCAGCAGGAGAGAATTTATGAGTGTTGAGCAGACAGGGAAACCGAAATGGACAAACTCGAAACCATGGTATGAATGTCTGGACAACCAAACCATGGTGTGGGTTCTTAACCATGGCTAGCAGAAACCATGGTTTGGCACAAAGCTTGAATTAAGCAAACAGGTCTATTTAAACAGAAATTTAGTCCACGCTCAGAGCTGGGGAGACAGAGTGGAGTCCAAGCTTTAGGGAGCCTCATTGGGGTAAAGTTATAAGGCATAACAGAAGGAGCTCAATGTTGAGTTCACTGTAACATGTAGCGAATGTACTCTGTGGCCTGATATCATCAGGTTGTGTTTCTCCCTACCTTCATCAGACAGAAGCCAATGATGTGGAACAGGAGTGGAGGAACACACAGCCTGGTGGCATCCAAACACGGAATAAGCTTGACTGCATATTACAGAGGGGCAGGACCTGCCCTTCCATCCTGCAATCTCTACCACTAGCTGCATGATTTCAGTGGTCATGTGCCCCAGTCATTCCACACTGGAATTCATCATTGAACCTCTTTCACAACTACCAGACAGCCCTGTGCATGAGCTTCTGTCTCCCGTGGACTGGGCACAGGAAAGGTGCCACACCCTAACAGGCACTTAACAAAATGGCCTGCAGGCATTTCCCTTTGCCTCACAAATGAAGCACACTTGTGATTTTCATTTTTTGAGTTAAACAAGAGTTTCAGAGTAAGGATCTCCTGTTCCAAAAGTCAGCTAGAAGGTCGTTAGCTGGATTGCAGCTGGGAAAGACATAAGGGAGGGACAAATGTCCTCAATTTTGCATGGCAGAATGGAAGTCATATGGCTATATCGCCAGATAGGTCCTTAGCACAATGGCTCCTAAGGCGAACAAATGATGATAATAGCTATAGGCTCATGATGTGCAGTCAATTAGTGCAGGTTTGCATGTTAAGTAAGACTGTCCACTTCTGCCAGAATGGCCAACTCATGGGGTGATTGGGATATTTGTAACTGAAATGGATTAGCGAAGTTGACAGGTGTGTTTTCTTTCTCTTTTTCTAAAAAATTGGTTCTTGGCATCTAAAAAAAAACATCTTGTGAATATACTGTTTTCCCTGTCTTTCATATTCTTCCTCATGTACAAGGGGGAAGCTTTTGCTGCATAGTTTAAAAAAATTATTAGGTTATAGAAAAGTGACGTAATAGGGACTGTTCATTTGCTGAATTTTAATCAGGTTTCAGGCAAAAGTTAACTCTTGAGAATCTCAGTTTGGGTCTCTTCCCCACCTTCTTTGTACATTCTTCTCCTTGAGACTGCCAGTCTGAAAATGTGTGGACAATGTCTTCTCAAGTCGCTGGAATCTTGACTACAACTTCTAAACAGTGTATTTATGGCTGAAGATGCATACTAATAAGCCAGAGGGCTTACTGAATCTCACCAATTAACATAAATTCTCAGCTGTGTGCAGAAAATCCAACCCACAGAAGGTGCTCTGCTTTGTTATCTGGTACTACAGGTGAGGGTACCTGCAGATTTCGCAATATGTGATGACATATTAAAAATGTGGTTGGAGAACCTTGTTAAGATTGCTATAATCAACGAAATCAACTAGCAGAAGTCAGTGCAACAGCCTTTTCCCTCTCTCTCCTGTGCCCTGCCCAAATTTTCTGCAGAGGGTTGAGAGAACTCCTAGAACAGACCCAGGTGTAAAAACAACAACAACAACAACAAAACTATTTGTGTATGCTACCACTGCAGCCCGTGTTTCATTAGCTCCCAAATGGAAAATGAGTGAAGTCCCAGCCAAAGAAGAATGGCAACTTAAATTGATGGAATACGAGCAGCTTGCAGATTTAACATATAGAGAGAACAAGAAGAATGCACATTTAAAGTAGACTGGAAAATGTTTACTGAATATATGGGTGAAAATTATGTTTATTTAAAAACAATGGTAGCATTAAGTTAAATTCATCAGTGTAAATATTCGCCGCCTCCATTGCATCTGCAGAAAACAGCAGCAGGAGACTTTTTCAGGTGGTTCGCAATCTATCGGAACCACCTGTACCACCGGGGCCTGGTAGGGACCCCAAGATCTCCTGCAATGCTTTTGCAAAGTTTTTTGCAGATAAAATCGCTCAGATTCAGAAGGAGGTAGACTCCACCGTGGGAGCAGGGCCAGGGCGGGAGAGTGCTAGAGTTCTGTCTGGTCCTGTTACATGGGATCAATTCCAGTCTGTTACCTCCGAGGATGTGGACAGGCTGCTTGGAAAAGTGAAACCGACCACCTGTCTCCTTGATCCTTGCCCATCCTGGCTGATAAAAGCGAGCCGGGAAGGGCTGGGTGATGGGCTCTGCGGGGTGGTGAATGCTTCCCTCTGTGAGGGAGCCTTCCCAGACCCGCTGAAAGAGGCGGTCATTAAACCGCTTCTTAAAAAAACGTCTTTAGACCCGGCCAATTTGGCCAACTATCGCCCAGTCTCAAATCTGCCATTCTTGGGCAAGGTGATTGAGCGGGTGGTTGCTGAACAACTCCAAGCACGCCTGGAGGAAACGGACCATTTGGATCCCTTCCAATCGGGATTCAGGTCTCACCATGGGACTGAAACTGCCTTGGTCACACTGGTTGATGATCTCCGGCGGGCTAGGGACAAAGGTGAGAGCTGTTTCCTAGTTCTGCTGGATCTCTCAGCGGCCTTTGACACCATCGACCATAACATCCTTCTGGACCGTCTAGAGGGGTTGGGAGCTGGGGGCACTGTCATACAGTGGTTCCGCTCCTTCCTCCTGGGCCGTGTCCAGAAAGTGGTGGGGGGGGGATGAGTGTTCAGACCCCTGGGCTCTCACTTGTGGGGTGCCTCAGGGTTCTGTCCTCTCCCCCATGCTTTTTAATATCTATATGAAGCCGCTGGGAGAGATCATCAGGGGGTTTGGACTGGGTGTTCATCAGTACGCAGATGACACCCAGCTGTACCTCTCCTTTAAATCAGAACCAGTGAAGGCGGTGAAGGCCCTGTGTGAGTGCCTGGAGGCGGTTGGAGGATGGATGGCGGCTAACAGACTGAGGTTGAATCCTGACAAGACAGAAGTACTGTTTTTGGGGGACAGGGAGCGGGTTGGTGTGGGGGATTCCCTGGTCTTGAATGGGGTAACTGTGCCCCTAAAGGACCAGGTGCGTAGCCTGGGAGTCATTTTGGACTCACAGCTGTCCATGGAGGCGCAGGTTAACTCTGTGTCCAGGGCAGCTGTCTACCAGCTCCACCTGGTACGCAGGCTAAGACCCTACCTACCCGCGAACTGTCTCGCCAGAGTGGTGCATGCTCTAGTTATCTCACGCTTGGACTACTGCAACGCGCTCTACGTGGGGCTACCTTTGAAGGTGACCCGGAAACTGCAATTAATCCAGAATGCGGCAGCTAGACTGGTGACTGGGAGTGGCCGCCGGGACCATATAACACCGGTTCTGAGAGACCTGCATTGGCTCCCAGTACGTTTCCGAGCACGATTCAAAGTGTTGGTGCTGACCTTTAAAGCCCTAAACGGCCTCGGTCCTGTATACCTGAAGGAGCGTCTCCACCCCCATCATTCAGCCCGGACACTGAGATCCAGCGCCGAGGGCCTTCTGGCGGTTCCCTCATTGCGAGAAGTGAGGCTACAGGGAACCAGACAGAGGGCCTTCTCGGTAGTGGCGCCCGCCCTGTGGAACGCCCTCCCATTAGATGTCAAAGAGATAAATAATTACCTGATATTCAGAAGACATCTTAAGGCAGCCCTGTTCAGGGAAGTTTTTAATATGTAACGCTGTACTGTTTTAACACTGATTGGGAGCCGCCCAGAGTGGCTGGGGAAACTCAGCCAGATGGGCGGGGTATAAATAATAAATTATTATTATTATTATTATATAAATAAGTTTTGATGGATTACTGCATGGTTTGGTTCATGTAAAATATGCAGGGATGTATGGTGGCGCTGTGGTCTAAACCACTGAGCCTAGGGCTTGCCAATCAGAAGGTCGGCAGTTCGAATCCCTGTGATGGGGTGAGCTCCTGTTGCTCGGTCCCAGCTCCTGCCAGTTTGAAAGCGCGTCAAAGTGCAAGTAGATAAATAGGTACCACTCTGGCGGGAAGGTAAACGGCGTTTCCGTGCACTATACTGGTTTCACCAGAAGCAGCTTGATCATGCTGGCCATATGACCAAGAAAAACTGTCTGCAGACAAACGTCGGCTCCCTCGGCCAGTAAAGCGGGATGAGCGCCACAACCCCAGAATCATTTGCGAATGGACTTTACTGTCAGGGGTCCTTTACCTTTACCTTGATGGTATGCAAAATGAACCACAGAAAGAGAAGAAGGGAAGCCATTGATTTAAGGTTGTTTAAATGAATATTTTGAAATGTGTATGTATTATATATATTATGTATTATATGTATTAGGACATGTGTATATATAAAGCAAGAACTCCTAGAACAGCGAGCAGGAAGAGGAGAGAGGATATCATTCTACAGGGCAATCTGATGGAACAATCTCCATTGTGCTTTGCTGAATACAAACCTATGTATCTGTATTCTTGTACACCAGGCAGAAAAACTGCTGTTTGTTTTGCGGATGAGGATCCTTTATTAAACTATTGACCAGCTGGAGAAAAAGTTAACAGCTTCCAGTCTTGGATCTGAATGGGTTTTGCTCTGAGCCAGCTCCAGCCCTGATGTCTCAGTACTGCCAGGTTTTTCGGTCAGAAATTCTTACAAGAGGAATTTCAACATGATTGGGTTTTGATCAGAAATCCTTGCACATGCTGTGCTTTTCAACAAATTGACAGAATGGATTGCTTAAAAAACGGAGAGCTCTTTTAATCAAGCTAAAAGCTATTTTTATACCAGATGTGGAAACAATCTATTCCTGCGCGATTGTTTCTGGAACATGCACATCATCAATGGGACTTAGGCAGACTATCTGTATGGAGGAATAATGTTCCGAGACAAAGAGCCTCTCTATTTGGAATTTTTGGGTGTCCAGCAGTAAGTCCAAATCCTTTGGTTCCAAGTTTTCCTCCTGGTTTGGCATTAGGGTATGGGAAACATCAGGTCAATAACATACACATAGCGACGATGGGGAATCTGCATCCCTCCAGTTGTAGTTTGACTACACTTCCCATCATCCCTGACCATTGCCCATGCTAGCTAAGGCTGATGGGAGCTAGAGTCCAACAATCTCTGGGAGGACTCGGGTTTCCCAGCCCTTTTATGTAATGTAAGTATGCACGTATGCTTGTACATCTACTGAGACCTCGAGCATGGCAGAAGAATATGAGAACCCTACCATGCTCACATTAGGATATGTAATAGTCTAAGAGCTAGACCAGGTTTTATTTACCCTTCATTCCCAAAAGAAAATGGGACACATTTTTTTCCTAAGGCCTGTGTATACATGTCAACATTGGAGGTTCTGTATGCTCTGCAGAAAAAATTGTAAATTTCCATGAAATCTATATACAGAAAATTCAATTAAAATTATGGAAAAGAACACACAAAATGGATGGCTTGAAAAAAAGAAACGAAATGAAACGTGAACATGGCAAATCCAGTGTTGCCCTTGCAGCAGTTACTGGGAGGGGTTGGCTAGAGGCAAATGAGGCAGCAAAGGTGGCTAGATCAGTTCTCCTCCACACCCCGAATGTCCAGAGCTCACCAATTCCTTTACAACATCATTGCAGAAGGGTCTGTAGTGTATATACTATACTATGCCTACAAATTTCATTCAATTCTGGTCAAAAAGATTTTTTTAAAGTTATTGATGTCCTCCTTTTGCAAACAAACACAGAACCATTTAGTGCTTGCTGCACAAATCCCTTTCACCTATTTGTCTGAAATAAGACAGACTTAACCCGCACCCCCAGAACAAGCTGCTACACCTGCAAACTGAAATCTAACTCTGAGAACAAAGTTAAAAGTTACATGCAGTTGAGTGTTTTCCACCGTAGTCCCAATCTCTGCTCATTGGTGCACGAGGATTCAGTGGTTCCAAGGTCTCAGCTTCCTTTTGCGAATAAGTGGAGTTTGTGGTGTCTTTATGATATACGGTTTATTTACACATATATGCAACCTGAAGTACACAAAGGAGGAAGTTCAAAGCATCACATCCCAAGGGATTTCTGGTCCTCTTTTAGGGATAGCAGCATCCTTCCCTTGCAGCTTAGCCTTTTTTCAAGAATGGTCACATCCCACCTGTCCTAACCATGCTAACCTGGTCTTTTGTAACACAGAGAGTAACACTCACCTGCATTCTCACACTTTGTTCTTTGGTGCTTTGTTGTGCTAATGGATCATTACCACCGGGGTATTACCTCCAAGGAAATTAGCTTTTACACGTGTTGATTGCCTAGGATTAAAGGGAGTGGCTGATAGACAATTTAGGAAGTTTGCCTAGGTTAATTACCTCTTCACATATGCTAATTCCAGGGGATTAACAGCAGCTAACACGCATTTTAAATACACATGAGTCTGGCTATTGCCTCCAAGGAAATTAGCTTTGACAGCTCCAATCCTTAATTAAATTCTGCCACTAACTTGATCAAGCATTTAGGACGTCTTGCACCCCCAGATTTGTAACAAAATCATATAGCCATTAGGAAAGATATCCAAAGCTTTGGAAAAGTGAGGTTTTGCCTCAGATTTGAACCAATTCCTGATGTCAGTCCAAAGCTCTGAGGCAGCTCACAATCTGAAGCATCAAATTGGGTTTCTAGCTGTGCACACGGCATATATTTACACAGAGTTCTTTTTCTAGAAAAAGAGGTGCCAGAACTCAGCATGTATTGTTGTCAGAACTGTTCTCTCATAATGGCAATGGCACCCACCTGAGAGGTACCGGAACTGAGCTCCAGTGAGTTCCAGCTGAAAAACAGCTTTGCATGTATCTGTGTGTGTGTGTGTGTGTGTGTGTGTGTGTGTGTGTGTGTGTGTGTGTGTGAAAATTGACATTCTTATTATACTGTATTCTGTGCTTCAACCCTTATTATACCTGTGCGAAATTTTAGAATGAGATAAATATTTGTAGGAAACGATGCCTTATGAGGAACGGCTAAGAGAGCTGGGCATGTTTAGCCTGGAGAAGAGGAGGTTAAGGGGTGATATGATAGCCATGTTCAAATATATAAAAGGATGTCATATAGAGGAGGGAGAAAGGTTGTTTTCTGCTGCTCCAGAGAAGCGGACACGGAGCAATGGATCCAAACTACAAGAAAGAAGATTCCACCTAAACATTAGGAAGAACTTCCTGACAGTAAGAGCTGTTCGACAGTGGAATTTGCTGCCAAGGAGTGTGGTGGAGTCTCCTTCTTTGGAGGTCTTTAAGCAGAGGCGTGACAACCATATGTCAGGAGTGCTCTGATGGTGTTTCCTGCTTGGCAGGGGGTTGGACTCGATGGCCCTTGTGGTCTCTTCCAACTCTATGATTCTATGATTCTAGGAGATAAAATGCACCCCTCTGCAGCTGGGTTGTCAGAAGCATAAGACAACTAACTAACTAACTAACTAACTAACTAACTAACTTAGTCTGTTCCATCACAGGTGCCATCCAGTACTTTTCTGAACATTCAGCTACCATCACCAGCCCCATAAGAGCACCTTATATATTTTTGCCTCAAAAAACAGTAATTTTCAGTCTAAGAAAAATCCATTCTGAGTTTCTTGCACTGGATCACAAACTTTTAACCCACCTGTCAACACCGTTAGAAATTTTCTTCAGAGAATGACGGATGCTTTGTGCGAGCACCAGATATTTTGTAAAAATCTGCATTCCACGTTTGGATATGGAAATGTTTGAGGTAGTTTCTCCTAACAGTTAAGGGGGGGGGGGAGAGAGAAACCACCCAAACAAAACGAAGCCATAAAGTGACAAATTGAAATTGTGTGCACTTGCTTTATGCAGAGCCAAGAATTATCTTAAAGTACTGCGACAGCTTGCTAATGTAGCACTGCATTTCACTAAACACCAACAGTAAACAGATTTATGCAATCCCTTATGAACTGCCAGGTGGATGAGGAGTTGTTCTGAAAGTGCTGTACCTCATTTACTGCTTCCCTCTCCACAGGCTGTTCGAAACACACCACGCAATCTAGCCAAAGTCACATCCTTCTGAGTCCCATTGCCTTCAATGGCAGATTTAAGCATGTGCTTGGATTTCTCCCCATTGAAATCGATGGGACTTTCAAGAGCATAGCTTGGGCTGGAATGCACTCAATGTTTGTGCAGCCCATCGATTTTTCCAGTGCCAAACATAAGGCAGCTCAGTCTATTTTCCAGTGCTATAGTTGCCGTGATTGGACAGGGCTCTCTGGGTCTTTTCCAGTCCTGCAACCTTAACTTGACCATTTAACTGAAGATGGATGGGATTGAATTTGGGAACTTCTGCAAGCACAGTGCGTGTTCCATCATAGAAGGACTGGCCTTCTTCTACTGAATAATGTTGGATCAAAGGATAAGCAGGCACTGTTGCAGACGTGAATATCAATTTAAGACAAACTCCCAGAGCATGCCCAGTCCTTGTTGGACTGGCTTTTCTCCTCCTTAGTTTTGTGTCTTTTTTGGTACTTCTGCAAGTGTCCTATGCTGTTGTGGGTTGTATATGTTAAGAATAATGACTTGAACTTGGCCAGGTAACAGAAGAGTAGGGTTCATGCTGCGCTACTGAGAGGCAAGGCAACTATGTGCTTTTGAGGAAAATATTAGTCACCATAGGTTTCTTTGGACAGAAGCTTAAAAGAAGACTCAGGAGATAATGTGCACATGATGGTTGCTGTCTTCACACTTCAGGGGATTATTTGAACAAAGGAGATGTGTGCTATGCCTCAGTTTTGAGGGGGTGTGTGTGCTGTTTTGTATCTCTCTTGTCAGGATCTCCTTTACCTAGGAAGAAACCTTTATTTATTTTTTATGTGAAGGAATGCAGTGAAATGAAAAGCACGAGAAGTGATGTGGGAAGGGATGCTAGTCGTTCAGAGTACATTTCCTAAGAAAAATGCCTCATGTTCTTTACTGACTGCATTCTGTTTTCCCTGATTGTAAGAACATTTTTGGGGAAATATCCTGATGCAGACCACTTTGCGTGGCCTCTAGAAAACACAATAAAGGTGTAAGGAAGTGCAAACTGTCAGGCTGAGGCAGTCATTCTCACTTCAAAACATTAAGGTTGATCTAAAAGTTATTTTAGCAAATCTTTTCGGTTAAGATTTGGAGACCACAGGGGTGTGTGAGAAAGATGCTCAAAAACCACCCTATGTCACTTTTTAAATTTCCATTGCTCCCTGTTTCCAGGTCTTGACAACAGGGTTAATGATGCCCTTGATATAATATATGCCCTTTGAAGATAAATGGTTATGAGGCCACTTCCTGAAGAGCTGATTCCGAGGTGTTGTCTGGGTGGATAAGTTATCACTACTCTCTGCAGGCCCCCAGGCCTCATCAAGAATAAAGTTTAATTTACCATTAGCTCAACTCGTAGTATGTTCAGACTTATGTAGCAGAAGACAATGCACCAGGGAATCTTCGTAGTTGATGGCGGCCTTTTTCTTCTCAGGAGGACACACAGTGAGAGTAAGGAGCAGGGCCCTCTCTCTGATTTGCTGCCTGGTGATATTATGTCATCATTCATGCAAATCAGTGTGAAATCTGATTGGCTTCATGGAGATTCTGCCACATTACCATCTTTTAAAAATGCTCTATTATAGCAGTTCTTAATCTGTAAAGTCAATGCTCTGAATCAAATTCATTTTTGCTTTTCCTCATTTGTTCAGTTTATTTTTGCTTCAGTCAAAAAGTTGTGGCAACTACTCTTAAAAATATATCAGATCACCCTATTGCACAAAGTATATAGGTCTGGATTCAACCATTCAATTACTCAGAGTACACCTATGGAAATAAATCAATACAATTAAACTACAGCCATTAACTTCAGTAAACGGGCTTGTCAGGGGTGCCTCAGATCCCAGCTCACAAAGGACCAACGCCAGTGTCTCTTTATATACAAAAGTCTTTATTAAAGTTCATTGTTGGTTTTACATCCGTGGCGCGCATCCCTACGTCTGTAACTCTAGACCGTCGAAGCTCCGTCTGACTCTTCCCCTCCCCTACACCAGTTTAACACCCGAGCTTTGCTCCACCTCTTCCTCTGCTCTTTTCTCCTCTGGGTCCTCCTGCCCCCTGGGTTCCACCCCTCCTGGACTCTTCGGAGGCGGATTCCTCTGACTCCTCCCCCTGTCTCCGGCGGGCTTTGGGACCTGGCTCCCAATCCGGATTTTCTGCTGACCCGCGCGCCTGCACATTTGAACTTGGCGCGCGCGCCCAGCCGGCCACTTTCCTCCTAACGGCTACACTGCTCCTGTCACTGCTTCCTCCTTCGGAGGGGCTGGCTGGAACTGACCTCCGCTCCGCCCCTCCACTCTCCGACGGAGGCGTGGTCAGTTCTGACTCTCTCTCTCTCCCTGCTGGAGTGGACGCCGGTTCTGATCTGTGGGCTTCTTCCCCCCCGCTACGCTCTGGCAGGGAAGCTGGCCCTGATCTCCAGCTGCCGCTTGGGGACTCACCGCTGGCCCCCCTTGCCCTGACCCTGGGCGCCTCTTTCTGAGAATCTTCTGATTCGCTGGAGAGACTAATGGAATCTCTCGAGTCACTGTCATATCCTCCTAAGCTCCCCTCAGATTCCTCCCCTTCGCTCTCCAACGCCTCTTTCCCCCGTGGCTCTGCCCCTGAGCCCCTGACAGGGCTCAATTAATTTCTCATGCAACCAACTATACATATATGGAATACCGGTATGTTATCATGATCACTGCAGATGGTGACAGCAGTCACGAAATTAAAAGACCCCTGCTTCTTGGGAGAAAAACTATGACAAACCTAGACAGCATCTTAAAAAGCAGAGACATCACGTTGCTGACAATGGTCCGTATAGTTAAAGCTATGGTTTCCCCAGTAGTGATGTGTGGAAGTACAAGCTTGACCATAAAGAAGGCTGGTCGCCAAAGAATTGATGTTTTTGAATTATGGTGCTGGAGGAGACTCTTGAGAGTCCCATGGACTGCAAGTAGATCAAACCTATCCATTCTTAAGAAAATCAGCCCTGAGTGCTCACTGGAAGGACAGATCCTGACGCTGAGGCCCCAATACTTTGGCCACCTCATGAGAAGAGAAGACTCCCTGGGAAAGACCCTGATGTTGGGAAAGATGGAGGGCACAAGGAGAAGGGGACGACAGAGGATGAGATGGTTGGACAGTGTTCTCGAAGCTACAAACATGAGTTTGACCAAATTGTGGGAGGCAGTGGAAGACAGGAGTACCTGGCATGCTCTGGTCCATGGGGTCACAAAGAGTCAGACATGACTAAATGACTAAACAACAACAATGTTCACTGCACACATGGCAAAAAGATGCATACATTTTCCCCATGCGGTTTTTCAGTGTCCGCTTTGTGCCTTTTCTATTTTACGGTATATAGCATTGGGGAATTCAAAGTATTTTGCTCTCCTATATGATGAGCCTGGACCACTGACAGTTTCAGCAGAGTAATGACCTTCAAACATACAACATTTGTAGTGAAACAGATGGGAAACATACCGGGCAGGCGCTTTTCCAAACAGCAATGCAGTTAGATGTTCCCATCAAGTCCTAGTTATAAACATTGCCTCTTCCTCACATAATGTAGCATGTGCCAGCACTATTGGTGAACCAGAACAAATTTTTTTCAGCGAGTTAAACCAAACTATCCCTGAGATATTTAAAGAAGCCAGAAGTGGGAAGTGAAACTGGATGCCAAAGGTTTCTTGCTGGTGTCAAAAGAGTTAGCAAGTACTGAAGTGCAAATTACTTTAAAGCTCAGCTCGTTCCTGTTTATACATGTAATATGAAACAGGGCTGTTAATGGAAGGAAAGGAAAATAATTTTTAGAATCATTGCAAAAAATCCACTTTTGAGTCCTCCTCAAAAAATAGTATTGATTAGGACCAGGGATCAGCAAGGTTTACCTCGCCTGGGCCGGTTCCCTCCAGCAGAGATCCCTCTGTGGGCCGGATTGCGCCCACGATTTCCGGTGCCTGCGTCTGCACAGACACGATTCCCGGCACCACAGAAGTGAGTCCCAGCGCTGCGTTGCACCTGTTTAGCACCGACCATGGGGACTCGCCGAGTGGGCGGCTCAGTTCGGGGGTGGCCCATGGGCCGGTTAAACAACCCCTGTGGGCCGCTTGTACCCCATGGGCCTTAGGTTGCCTACCCCTGATTAAGACACACCATGTAGCTAGATGAACGATTCAAGCAGTGCAGACGAAGATCCCTCCTTCCCCTTTCAAGTTCAGATGGCTGCATGGAGAGTACCCAGACCTACATGACCAAGGCTGCATTCACATGGCCCTTTATTCAATTTCTCTGATGCTTCCCTGACCATTAATTCTTGTACTATATTTGAATTTTCACATGGCATAAAAGCCACTGTTGGAAGTTTAGTGGAATATGGCGCAACTGCTCATTTCCAGTTACAGTGGTACCTCTGGTTAAGTACTTAATTCATTCCAGAGGTCCGTTCTTAACCTGAAACTGTTCTTAACCTGAAGCACCACTTTAGCTAATGGGGCCTCCTGCTGCTGCCACGCTGACGGAGCACGATTTCTGTTCTCATCCTGAAGCAAAGTTCTTAACCTGAAGCACTATTTCTGGGTTAGCGGAGTCTGTAACCTGAAGCGTATGTAACCTGAAGCGTATGTAACCCAAGGTACCACTGTATTTGATTCCAGGAACGATCCATTTGCAGCCGCATTAAGCCAGAAAAATCACAGGTATAAAGTGACAAAATTTGGGGTATTATATTTGCATACAGTTCTTCCCTGCCATTTTCATGTGCAGAAGCAAGCATGTGCAGAAAAGGTGGAGGAGGAACAGCACTGCCCAATGACGTTTGTTTTTTTCCTATAATTTTTATTAAATTTTCTGTTTTACATTTTAGAATATTCATTTGAACAACCTTAAAATATCAGTGACTTCCCTTCTTCTCTTTCCATGGTTCATTTTGCATAACATAAGTTCCTGCATATTTTATAGAAACCAAACCATTCAGTATTCCATTATTGCATCCATCAAAACTTATTTACATTGTTGAATTTATCTTAATGCTGCCCACGTTTTCAAATGTACACAATTCCTCCCCATATATTCAATAAATGTTTTCCAATCTTCTTTAAACGTATGCTCTTCTTGTTCTCTTATTCTATATGTTAGGTCCACAAGCTGCACATATTCCATCATTTTATGTTGCCATTCTTCTTTAGTTGGGACTTCACTTGTTCTCCATTTTGGGGCTAACAAAACATAGGCCACAGTATTGGCATTCATAAATTTAAAAAATCGACACCTGGGAATTTACGTCTGAATTATCCCCAACAAAAAAGGACTCTGGGGTTTTTTTTTTGGAAATCCCCCCCCTCAAATCCATTCAATGATATAGCGTGTTCTCCTTCGTGGAGAGCACGTGTTGCGGTGGGGGCCGCCAGGACACTCCAAAGTTGGGGGGGCGGGCTAATTGATCGTTGGCCACTGATGCGATTGGGGCTTCCCTTGTTGTTGGGAAGAAGTTAATGTTGCCATTTATTGATTCACAGCCAGAAATAGTAAAACTCCTTGCACGAGGCTAGGGCTTCCTCTTTTAGCACGTGCATTGGATTGCCCGTCCCTCCCTCCCTAGAATAGGGTTGTTCGCTTTGACCTTGCTATGCCTGTCATGGGGTCGTCTGCTTTGGGGCAGGGGCCTGGTAGGAATTTTGTCCATCTGGCTGATTGGCTGGGGCCATTTGGTTTTTGCCTACTGCGTAGCAAATCGTCACAACTTGTAAGGTTCGCGGTTAGGCATTGGTTTATGGTTTGGTTGGTGGAGGGGCATGGATTGGCTGTGCCTGCCCCTCTAATGCTGCTGCTGCAAGGGATTCCGTTAAAGGAATTGGGGGCTAACTATTGCTTTTCCACTCTGTCAAGGGGGCTCGGGCCATAGCAATGAGCTCCTGGTTGCATTTGGGGTGAGGGCAGGTTCCCTGCTCTGCGTAACCCCCAAGTGTATTCCCCCATTCTGACTTTCGCATCGTGCGGAATGTCAGTCTGTCCCCCATGGTGGGGGCAGATAGTCACAACCAATGCCTAAGCAACCACTCACATGCTTGTATTTTAATAAAGTTGTGGTCAAAATTATGCCAAAAATCTTAAACAAAAATTTCTGTGTGATGTGTGAGTTATTGGGGTGGACCTGGGGACCTCGACACGCAATTACTGTTGTGTCACACCATTCCGACTGGTGTGAGTGAAATTTAGCATGACATGTTTATATATCAGTCAAAAAGCCGCAGTTCTATAGCACTGGAATACTGCCATGTGAAAAGAACATTAAAAATGAGACAGAAGTGCTAGCATTATCTTCTGGAAAAGTAACACAATACCCCATGTGTCTGAATGCACCCTAGGGCTCTGTACATGTTATCATTTACTCTGGCGCTGGTGTGCTCACATATCTACCAACATTTCTCCAGTGACAATAGGGACGTCCTATTCCATACCCTCCAACATTTCTCTAATGAAACTCCTCGAACAGTTCCCCGTTGTAAAGAGGGGCGTCACTTCTGGGGCCCCTCCAGACCCTGAAACTTAAGCTTTATTAGTTTTATAGTAGATTCCCTGGTCCTGAATGGGGTAACTGAAGGATCAGGTGCGCAGCTCGGGAGTCATTTTGGACTTGCAGCTGTCTGTGGAGGAGCAGGTCAATTCTGTATCTAGGGCAGCTGTTTACCAGCTCCATCTGGTATGCAGGCTGAGACCCTATCTGCCCATGGACTGTCTCACCAGATTGGTGCATGCTCTGGTTATCTCTCGCTTGGACTACTGCGATGCGCTCTATGTGTGGCTACCTTTGAAGGTGACCCGGAAACTACAACTAATCCAGAATACGGCAGCTAGACTGGTGACTGGGAGCGGCCGCTGAGACCACATAACATCGGTCTTGAAAGACCTACATTGGCTCCCAGTACGTTTCCGAGCACAATTCAAAGTGCTGGTGCTGACCTTGAAAGCCCTAAATGGCCTTGGTCCAGTATATCTGAAGGAGCGTCTCCACCCCCATCATTCTACCCAGACACTGAGGTCCAGCACCGAGGGCCTTCTGGTGGTTTCCTCACTGTGAGAAGCCAAGTTACAGGGAACCAGGCAGAGGGCCTTCTCAGTAGTGGTGCCTGCCCTGTGGAACGCCCTCCCATCAGATGTCAAAGAGAACAACAACTACCAGACTTTTAGAAGACATCTGAAGGCAGCCCTGTTCAGGGAAGTTTTTAACGTGTGATGCATTACTGTATTTTAATATTTTGTTGGAAGCCGCCCAGAGTGGCTGGGGAAGACCAGCCAGATAGGAGGGGTATAAATAAATAATAATAATAATAATAATATTATTCACCCTTGCTAGGTAGATGGACTTGGGGAGGGTGTTAGGCAGGGTTGGTGAGGTGTGTAGCTAGTGGAAGGGACATTGTTCTGGGACAGTCCTGGGGCTCAGATGAAGAGGTCTGGAGAGGCCCATTCAGCCCCATGACCCTGTGGTTCTCCAGTCTTGCACTAAATGTTCGTTTTCCATGTTGACCTAGATTCCAACAGTTCCTGTCTCCCCATGAACTGTATTGCAAAATCAAGGACTGCTTTCTTTTTCTGAGATTATTTTTTTAATGTTGCTAATTGTGGCTATTCTCCAGTGTGCAAATTGCTGTGAGGGAGAAAGGTGAACGCAGCACTGACAAATGACTGTGTAGAAGTTCATCACATAAAGACGGTGAGCCAAAGAAAGTGTGATGATTATGTGCAGTAGCTCTTGAATATTAAGTTGTGAAAACTGTCCCTTTCCAAGAGCGTTTTTCAGGCATTTTTTTGACAAATTGCTCTGTTCTGGAGTTAGGCTGTTGTTGATGTGTTTGCACACACACACACACACACACACAATTTGTGGGTCTAGATTCAGGTAGGTAGCTGTGTTCATCTGATGCAGTCAAAATATATTTTTTTAAAAATAAAAAATTGTCCAGTAGCACCTTAGAGACCAACCAAGCTTGTTCTTGGTATAAGATTTCGTGTGCATGCACACTTCTTCAGATACTGTACACTGAAACAGAAGTCACCAGACCCTTATATATGGTTGGAGGGTGGGGTGGTTTTTTCTCAGGAGGTTAGTAGGAGATGGGTGATTGACTCAATGGATATGGTAAACCTGTTGATGACTGTTAAGGTAAAGGTAATTAGGTCCAGACGCTAATGACTCTGGGGTTGCGGCGCTCATCTCGCTTTATTGGCCGAGGAAGCTGGCGTGCAGCTTCCGGGTCATGTGGCCAGCATTTGAACCTTCTGATCGGTGGGAGTTGATCGCTTTCCATTTTTAAGTCCAGAATAGAGTAGTTGCTTTGGAAGACGATAATCAGGCATCCGCACAACATGACTAGTCCCATGCCATGTAGTGTATTACAGTCCCATCAGAAATGGACCCCTTGATTGTTCTGAATGTTTTGACTTCTGACTCGGGGCAGCAGGCTGACAGGGACTTTCCAGAATGAGATCAAAATCCTATTGCTGCATATTCTTTAGCAATAAAAGGAGAGTCTTGAATCCATTGTGTGCTAAACTTCAGACACAAGGTGGAAACTTGCTGAAAGCAGAGATGTGCCCTTCAAATGCGATCTTTTACTTAATTTCTTCCCAGGTGCCTGTTCTACAGTATTTTATTTCATTATAATCAGAATGGAGTGGGGGAAAGTTTAACTTGCAAAAATTACGCTATGTAAATGACAACCGTTTTCCCCTCTCAAGGTGAAGAAAGGCTTGCAGTAGAGTGGCCGGGTTTCTATGGTAACCCTGCAAAACTTCTGTGTGGTGGGGGAAATGTCATGTTCCAAAAGAGACAAAACTTCATGGACAAGTGGAGCTGTGTCTCTGGATGGGAAATTACGCTTTAAGAAGGGAAAGTTAATTTGCATTTATGTTTCTGGGTTTCATTTTCGACTTTACGGGGCCCTGACGGCACATTCTTCAGCAGGAACAAAATGATATTCAGCATTGCTGATGAATAATCTAGTTCATGATGATGTTTAGGCACCTGTGGTCCATTCTGAGGCTTGCAAGTGAAACATAATGAGCTGTTGCTCATAGATAAAAAATGGTGTAAAATCAACAATAGCTCAATTGGCATGAGTGGAGTTGGCTCACATTTGCACCTGCCTTTCAGAGACCTGATCCAGTCAATAAACCGATGAGAATTCATGACATGGCTTGCCATTTTAGCAAGTAAAATTTTTACCTTCCCATTCTGTGCTACTTGGATGCCATCAATCACCATTCATAGTAGCCGGCATCACATAGAAGAGCATTTTATGAAGAGCATTATCGTCGTGGTATAGCAAAGAGCATTGTTAATGAAGCATGGAAAAAAGAATAAATTCGTCTAATGGGTATATGTGTCAAATTTCAATTAAGGATAGGTTGGAAAGTGAAAAAGAGAGATGAGCATACAAATTAAACCTTTGACCTTCAGAAGGAAGTTAAGGAAGAAAAAATAAGAAGGAAATGGAACTCTTTTAGGCTTCTGTAAAAATGCTATAGTTTTCATAGATACTATTATGATTTTTCTTTTTCTTTTTAAAAAGGCATTGTATCAGATGTTAACCATACTCAGAGTAAATCCAGTGAAATTAATGGATATCTGCAGGTGGTACATTGGATCCTTGGTCTTGCACACAATTCTGATATCAGAGAACATAATCAAAAGGGAAGACAGCCAAACCAACACTCTGTCTTGAGAAATTGTTTTGGACATACAGTCTCTGCAAACCGAGAGGACATATCGCCTTGGCAATACATCAGGCGGAGGCTAAAATCCCTGCTCCAATAAATGCCCAACTATTTGCTTCTCCTGTGACTGATCACAAACATCACTGCCACAGAAGGCATGACACATCATAGGGAAAAGGAAGTCCAGTGTGGTGTTATGTGGTGAAACAAGGTGTTAAGTCCTAAACATGGGCTTATTAGGGCATAGGTGACTACAGCTCCCATGAGACTTAGCCAGCATGGACAATGGCCAAAGATGGAATCCAGCAACACCTCTGACCACAAGTTTGTAACCCCCTGATTCAGGGCAAACTTCACTCTTGTGGCTTATCACCTCAACAGCTTTGGGTTTTTGTAAAGCAAACAGTCTAATTTGTCAGCGCCTAAATGATATCGAGCGTCAGAACAACTTGGCCACAAGAAGGAAATTTTGCCCATGGTATGACTATTTTCCACCAAACCATTTCGACTCTCTGGCACCCTATCTACATAACCTAGCAATCCTAAAATATAGAATCACTTGTACTCTCACAGGATTGAATGTATTGACCTCGGCTGTACTTGAGGGACGATTCCAACAGATCCCACACGAAAAATGCTTATGTCCCTGTGGAGATGGCAGTACCGAATTAGTGGTGCATGCCCTTCTGGCTTGTACTCCTTAGGAATGAGATTATCACCCCTCTTTTATCGTCCATTCCGGGTCACCCAGCTACTGCCACAGTGTCCTTTCTCTTGGCAGATCAAGATGAGCAGGTGACAGCAAAGGCTGCAAGGTTTTTAGCTGGGGCAATTAGAATAAGATCCACTATTTGAGTATTGATTCAAAATCCTAAAATGTATTTTATATAATTGACTTTTTATTTCTATCCTTTGTATATTGTATTGCTTTATTGTGATGGCCGATCACTGACACAAACAAAGATTCATTCATTCATTCAGGGCAAAGTGTTTAATTTGTGGCAGTCACCCTATTTCGATAGCTTTTAAAATATAATTTCTGCAATCTCATGCAAATGTAAGTTTGAGTTTGTTTCACTTTTTAGACTTTCAGGAAAATTTGTTTTTCAACAGTCACTTAAAGCATATGTGAGTGTGTGAATCCAAGATCTTCTTCTTAAGCTCTTTATCAATTTCTTGCTGAAGTTCTGCAAAACCTGGACGGTCTCTGGATATTCATTATGACTGGTTACTTAATTTATCAAAGTCAACTTCTGAAAGCTCGGTGGATAACACAGAGTTCTGTTCTTCAAGGTTTAAAGCAAGATGAAAACAATTCTCACCTTTTTTTGCAATATGGAGTGTAGATCTAGTAGGTATTGTTAGGAGGATGTCATGAAATATAGATTAATGGCTGCATTTTCATACGTTTGATGTGCCATTTAACGAAGTGTGAACTCTTTCATATTTGACATCAAAAGGGACGTGCTCGAATTCTTATCTTACACATCAAATGGTTTCTTTGCATTCATGGGTATCATCTGAACTTCCAAATACCTGCTTTTTACAACCTCTGATGTGCATTAAATCACAGATTCAATCATTTGCCAGGATGCAGTTTAAGATAAACTGATGCAATTTAACTCCTGGTCAGGCGTCACTCCATAAAACTTCATTGTCTGTAAGCAGAAAGTAGGGAGAGGGGGGGAATGAATTGGTGTAAAAATGTACTGCTAAGTTTGCTAATAATCAAAGAAGAACTAAGGGCTGTGGTCAAATGAAAAGGTGTTTGTGCTTTCAAAAAGGATTGTGCGCTGTGGAAATCCATTCCGCTAGTTTGGAAGAAACCAGAGACAGCTGCATCATGAGCCCAAAACTCTGAAATTTGGGTCTAGTGCTCCCTAACATTGCCACCATCTTCCTTTTCCATCAAAAATTACCAAGCAATTGTACCTTCAACAATGAGACCTCACTGTAAACTTTCATTGCTGACACGGGTGGATACAAGGGCCCATGGGTCATCTCCGTAGTTCCCATGGACTATGATGAATGCAGACACAAAATAACCTGGCATAATTAGGAGAGTTTAACTCTCAGATACTAAATACATTTCACTGAAATGACATGCCCTTCCATATCACAGATATTTGATTTCCCATATCCATCAGTTTAAGTCTAATTAAATCTGTTCATTTAGCTAGGCGAAGGTAAATACATGGGTGGCGCTGTGGTCTAAACCACTGAGCCTCTTGGGCTTTGCTGATCAGAAGGTTGGAGGTTCAAATCCCTGCGACAGAGTGAGCTCCCGTTGCTCTGTCCCAGCTCCTGCCAGCCTAGCAGTTCAAAAGCATGCCAGTGCAAGTAGATAAATGGGTACTACTGGAGTGGGAAGGTAAATGGTGTTTCCGTGTGCGCTCTGGTTTCTGTCATGGTATCCCGTTGCGCCAGAAGTGGTTTAGTCATGCTGGCCACATGACCCGGAAAGCTGTCTGAGGACAAACACCGGCTCCTTCAGCCTGAAAGCGAGAACCCCATAGTCGCCTTTGACTGGACTTAACTTTCCAGGGATCCTTTAAAGGTGTAGGTAAAGGGACCCCTGACCGTTAGGTCCAGTTGCAAATGACTCTGGGGTTGCGGTGCTCATCTCGTTTTACTGGCCAAGGGAGCCGGCGTACAGCTTCTGGGTCATGTTGCCAGCATGACTAAGCCGCTTCTGGCGAACCAGAGCAGCACACAGAAATGCCGTTTACCTTCCCGCCAGAGCAGTACCTATTTATCTACTTGCACTTTGACATGCTTTCGAACTGCTAGGTTGGCAGGAGCAGGGACCGAGCAACAGGAGCTCACCCCATTGCAGGGATTCGAACCGCCGACCTTCTGATCGGTAAGCCCTAGGCTCTGTGGTTTAGACCACAGCGCCACCCGCGTTTACCTTTACCTTACCTTTATTTAGCTATACTTAGGGCTGCCATACATCTGGATTTCCCCGGACACTACTGGGATTTCAAAGGCAGAAATGATGTCCGTGGGTGGGGCTTTCTGAAATGTGGTGCTTTGTCCTGTATCTTAGGCAAGTCAATTGAAAAATTATGTTTGTTCGGCCTTTTGGTTTTTACTTTTTGAAATATGCAACCCTACTATACTTATTTACTATTATTTACTGAACTAGCTGTACTTATTTACCATTACCTAAATTCCAAAAGTGATACTAAAGCTTATCATAACATCACCTGTGCATGTAAAGTGATTTACAGTGCAAAACCTATTTAAGTTTATTCATAAGTAATTCCATGAAGTTCAGTTGTACTGACTTCCAGGTAAATGTGTTTAGAATTGCGGCCTTACCTTGTTTTTCTTTAGGCATTGTTTCCGACCTTATATTTTAGTCCAAGAATTCGAGGTTAAATAGGGCGGCTTATAGCACTTATAAAAACATAGTAAAATGTCAAACATAAAAAACTTCCTGATACGGGGCTGCCTTTAGATGTCTTCTGAAAGTTGTGTCATTTTTTATCTGTGGGAGGGCATTCCACAGTGAAGGTGAGACTGCCAAGAAGGCCTTCTGCTATATTGTTTTATTGGGCAGTTTATCTGGTATTTATAAATATATTTACACTGTTGGCTTGTTATTGACTTTATCCTGTTTTATTGTAACATGCTCTGGGCTTATTGTTGGAGAAGGGGGTTGTGATCATCATTGAATAAATAAATAGCCAGTTTGACATTTTGGCTTCCAAAATGGCAAAAATTCTATGCAGGTGAGTCAGTAATATTAGTATTATTTGTGTGTGTGTGTTGTTTTGTCTGTTACTTAGAATGAAAAATCTCCTACACCCCATTCCATTCCCTCTCCAAATTCCTCTTATATGTTCTGAATTGCTTCCAGGCCAGTCTATCCAGAGAGGTTGTCAGTAAAAAAAATCTAATTGTCCCAGAATTTCCAGTTCAAATGTTAATTCATTTGTAGCAATGGAGGAATAGGGTCCCCCAGGCAAAGGCCAGAGCATCATTCATCTCTTGCCCAGCTCCAAATGGCTTTTTATAAACCATACCTCTTGCGGTCTTGGAAGTTATTGATTGGTTCGTGTCCTAAGGGGTGGAGGCTGATTGACCAATCCTTGTGAGTTCTTCCCATTGACAAATAGGACTCTAGTGCCTGGAGGATCCAGACTTTAGATTAAACCAGCTTCTTTTTTGAGTGCCTGATACTATGAGGAGGAAATCCTGTTAAGGGCTAGCCACCGCATGAAGTCCAGTTTTAGAAAATTACTTTTTAGAATTTTGTAACTCAAGGAAATGCACTTCCTACCTCACTGAGTAGAAAGCGTTTCAGAAACATTTTTACTTTCAGTGCTTTGACTTCCAAGCGATACAATTTCTTTCTTTCTCTTTCTTTCTTTCTTTCTTTCTTTCTTTCTTTCTTTCTTTCTTTCTTTCTTTCCTTCCTTCCTTCCTTCCTTCCTTCCTTCCTTCCTTCCTTCCTTCCTTTTCAAGTTTATACATTTCACTAATTTTACAAGCATTTTGACATTTCAAAACTTGGCTTCCTTCCCCCTCTTTCTACGGTTCCTTAAATTTATTTTTATTTTTTATTTTATTCTTCTTCTGCATATCCAAATTAACTTAATTTGCTCATTTGTTCATCTTCTATAAATATATACTCTTATGAAACTTCAGCTTATTACAATAATCCTGCCAATGTTTTTATCAGTTTGCAATTAATCTGAAAATATTCAATAAACCATTTCAATTCTTTTATGAAAAATTTGTTATCTTGATTTCTTATTCTTTCGGTAAGTTTTGCCATTTCTCCATATTCCGTAAGTTTTTGTATCCATTCTTCCTTTGCTGGGACTTCTGCAGGAAAGGAATCAAGTGATACAATTTCTTAACAATAAACCTACATCTAGAGTCAAATTGAATGGTAATATGTCTGCCACCTTTCCTTTGACTCAGGGAACCAGACCAGGACACCCACTTTCACTTTTGCTTCTTAATATTCATTTGCAGCCCCTGGGTTGTGCTATTAGACAACAATGTGAGATTCATAGAGCAGTTCATAATTCAGTTGAACACAAATTAGTGTTTGTTGCAGATGACATTCTTTTGCTTATTTCGGAACCTCAGACTAGTATTCCCATCTTGATACACATGATAGAAGCTTTCGGTAAAATATCTGGTTATTCTGTTAATTGGTTCAAATTTGCACCAATCAGTCTGGCAGGCCATTGCTAAATGAAATAGCAAACCATCATGCCCTTGGGTGCGCAGTCTCTCCAAGGGTTTTGCAGGAGTTTTCCACAATATTTTTAAAGGATTTTAAAATATTCCAATAGGCAAATTTACTGCGCTTTCCCTCCATGAAGCTTATCTTTCAATTGCTCCTAAGCGTGGCATGGCTCAGGGATTTTTGATATACTTTGGTCTGTTGATGTGTTATAACCAAATAGATTGCTATAATATGCTATTAAAGATGATTCTCCCCTTCTGGAAAGTCATTGCATTATAATGAATTATAACCCCATATTTTGGCATATAGTGTTTCAGTCTGCAGTCTATCCTATCAACACAAACTTTACAGAAAGGTCACCTGGGACAGGATTTCAAACTCTACAGCATGAAAGTTTCTTGTAAGGAAAGGGTTTTTATTCTTTTAATTGGATGATAACTTCAAGGAGCAGTACTGGAATTTTGACATGAATATATCTGTAAGAGCCCGAATAGAATTTACTGGGCAATGTGGAAGTCCCAATCCTTTATCTTCCTCCAAAGTGAGGATTGGATGATGATTTGACCAATTCTTTTTCCAATGTTCACCTCACTTTGCCACATTTGTGCATTAGTCTACGATAAAACAAAATAAAAGTTCTCATTAACATTTTCCAACATTTCAGTGTGTATCTCACTTTGTTGTTGTTTAGTTGTTTAGTCATGTCTGACTCTTCGTGACCCCATGGACCAGAGCATGCCAGGCACTTCTGTCTTCCACTGCCTCCTGCAGTTTGGTCAAACTCATGCTGGTAGCTTCGAGAACACTGTCCAACCATCTCGTCCTCTGTCGTCCCCTTCTCCTTGTGCCCTCCATCTTTCCCAACATCGGGGTCTTTTCCAGGGAGTCTTCTCTTCTCATGAGGTGGCCAAAGTATTGGAGCCTCAGCTTCACGATCTGTCCTTTCAGTGAGCACTCAGGGCTGATTTCCTTAAGAATGGATAGGTTTGATCTTCTTGCAGTCCATGGGACTATCAAGAGTCTCCTCCAGCACCATAATTCAAAAGCATCAATTCTCCGGCGATCAGCCTTCTTTATGGTCCAGCTCTCACTTCTGTACATCACTACTGGGAAAACCATAGCTTTAACTTTATGGACCTTTGTTGGCAAGGTGATGTCTCTGCTTTTTAAGATGCTGTCTAGGTTTGCCATCGCCTTTCTCCCAAGGAGCAGGCGTCTTTTAATTTCGTGACTGCTGTCACCATCTGCAGTGATCATGGAACCCAAGAAAGTAAAATCTCTCACTGCTTCCATTTCTTCCCCTTCTATTTGCCAGGAGGTGATGGGACCAGTGGCCATGATCTTCATTTTTTTGATGTTGAGCTTCAGACCATATTTTGAGCTCTCTTCTTTCACCCTCATTAAGAGGTTCTTTAATTCCTCCTCACTTTCTGCCATGAAGGTTGTGTCATCTGCATATCTGAGGTTGTCGATATTTCTTCCGGCAATCTTAATTCTGGTTTGGGATTCATCCAGTCCAGACTGAACCATTTCATAGCAAGTGCCCTGATTCCAGAGAGAGAGATCCAATCATTGGCTCATGGAGTTAATGTAGATGCGAATACCCCATCATTACGGTGCCCATCCCAGAGCCATAAAGCTGTCTGGGTGTATGTTTTGATACAAATGAAGATGCCTACAGGCACCCTGGACTGTCAATTCTTCTTCTTCTTCTTCTTCTTCTTCTTCTTCTTCTTCTTCTTTTTAAAAAGTGACTACTACAGATAGATGCTGCCCCCTGATGAATAACAAGCATGAAACATTCTCGGCTAGTTCACCAGTAGGAATCTGCGGAGGATTCTAATGGTGTGAGGCAGCATCCATCCCCTATGCCCCTGTCGAGAAGCTGTCTGTTTCAGGAAATTGTGTGCAAGAATAGGGGAAGCAAATGACACACACTGTTCAGTATGTTGCAGTTCATCTGGGCACCACCTATAAATATAATTAATTTTATACAGGTTAAAAATGGTTGTAAACTGTCAGCAAGGTATATGATGCATAAAATGGCCTTCCAGAAAACAGTTCTACAGTAAATTGTTTTTTGTTCATAATGAAGCCATATATAATCTACACAATGAGGCAAGCTGAGCCCACAGGGAACTGTTTCCCAGCATCTAAACCTGCTATTATTACCTCATTATTTTTTATTTTCTTCCCTGCACAATCCTTTTTGAATGTTTTTTAAATGAAATGTATGCGGGGTTGTTTTTTTCTTCTTCTTCTGAAGAAATACTCTTCAAAAGAAGCTGGGTCTGGAAATGCATACATTGCACTGATCCTAACTATTCTGCATATTGTGATTTTATGACTTTTGCAGATGCAACAGAGGTAGCAGGAGGAAAGAGCTACAAAGTGTATAGGGAGGCAGTAAGCAGTGTGGGGACGCGGGTGGCGCTGTGGGTAAAAGCCTCAGCGCCTAGGGCTTGCCGATCGAAAGGTCGGCGGTTCGAATCCCTGCGGCGGGGTGCGCTCCCGTTGCTCGGTCCCAGCGCCTGCCAACCTAGCAGTTCGAAAGCACCCCCGGGTGCAAGTAGATAAATAGGGACCGCTCTGGTGGGAAGGTAAACGGCGTTTCCGTGTGCTGCGCTGGCTTGCCAGATGCAGCTTTGTCACGCTGGCCACGTGACCCGGAAGTGTCCTCGGCGGTCCTCGGCTGGCCCCTGGCCTCTTAAGTGAGATGGGCGCACAACCCTAGAGTCTGTCAAGACTGGCCCGTACGGGCAGGGGTACCTTTACCTTTAAGCAGTGATGTAAGAGATATGGTGTCTTGAGGGAAAATAATAATAAAGCAGAGTGTATGGATTAGTCCAAAGGTTTTTGGTAAGGCCAAATTAGAGCTCGTATGGATACAGACCAGGTGAGCAAGTAGTGTTTGCGGTGAGATTTGAGAGTCCTTAAATAACCCCTAGAACCTGTGAATTGCCCTATGGGTGAAATAATCCAGTCCCACATTTCAAAAACATTTCTGCACAAAGCCTTCTGGGGAGCATTCAGCTACTTTTTTAAAAAAACTGCCATTTTGGTGATGGAATACCCAATTCTCATTTATAAGAGCAAATGACCAATGGTTCATTTCACTGGTGAATACTGGCCAATATGTTGTCTGAAGCTAGGCCTCATGCAGAGCAATAAAAAACATTTTATTTATTACAAAAACATCTCCCCTCCTTCTAAATGGCTCAGGAATTTTAGTAGTGGCTCTGTATTTTTAATTCACACAAAGCGTGTTCTCCAATAAATGAGAGCACGTGTTGCGGTGTGGGCCACCAGGCCAGGCCTCTTGTTGCCAGGCAGGTTAATAGTTGTTGCCTGGCATCATGATTGGGTTACCGGGTTGCTGGGGCAAATTGTATGTTGCAAATTGGATGGGTGGGACCATAGTCTTTAAATATTGGTGCACTCTGGTTTCTCTTTCTCTTTGCAGAGTGCATCGGATCACCCGCCCGCCCGCCCTCTTTCCGGTTGACCTTGCTTTGCCTGTCATGGGGTCGTCTGCTTTGGAGCGGGGGTCTAGTAGGAATTTTGCCATTTGGTGAATGGCTGTGCCATTTGGTTTTTGCCTACTACTCAGCAATTCGTCACAACTTGTAAGGTTGCGGTTAGGCATTGGTTATAATATGCTGGTGGTGGAGGGGTCAGCTGGGTCTGCCCCTCCTATTGCGCTGAAGGGAATTCCGTTAAAGGAATCCTGGGGCTTGCCATGATTTCGT
This sequence comes from Podarcis muralis, assembly GCF_964188315.1. Classification (NCBI taxonomy): domain Eukaryota; kingdom Metazoa; phylum Chordata; class Lepidosauria; order Squamata; family Lacertidae; genus Podarcis; species Podarcis muralis. The sequence goes on along the minus strand of NC_135655.1, from coordinate 122,389,350 downwards.
CCAATCCCTGTTATGGGACCAGGGCCGCCCAATCCCTGTTATGGGAATCCTTGTTATAGGACCGGGCAGGCAAGCTTTCGGGGAGCTGCTGGGGTGAGCGGCGTGGGTCCGACGCTTAGCTCGAATGACCCCCCAGTTTGACTTTCTCTTCTACTGGCTACCGATCGGACCTCGGGATGTCAGTTCTGTCCCAGGCGGGGGGACAGATAGTCATAACCAATGTCTAAGCAACCACTCACTGATTTTGTATTTTAATAAAGTTGTGGCCAAAATAGTGCCCAAAAACCAAAACTAAAATTACGTGTTATGTGTGAAGTTATTTGAGGGGTGGCCTGGGGACCTACACACGCAACTACATGAAGCAGGAAAAGTTTGAGAGAAAACAGTTGGCCCCCAGCAAGCTTTATGACTGAACTGTGATTTCAACCCAGATCTTCCCAGTGCGGTGCTCTATCTGCTCCACACAGTTTCACACAACATAGAGTTCACGATGGCAATCACTATCCTGTGAGGTGGTGATAGCTGACTACCTGGATGGCTTTAAGGAGAATTAGACAGGACCGCTCACCATTTTTGGTGGGCAGTGTTGCGGCCAAGCATCTGTGGCCCGATAGTGATCCACTGTGGAGGCGGAGATCGATGTCCCTTGCTTAGACAAATTCACAGAAGATAGAGCAAACAATGGCTCTTACTTAGGAGGATATATTATCCACCACCAGACCATCCCTCAGAATACCAGTCGTGGGAGAACATGAGCCAGAGAATGAGATCATGCTCATGTCCCGATGTGGGAACTTCATAGTATCTGGTTGGCTATGGTGAGAAGAAATATGCTGGGCTAGATCAAGGAGCAGGACTTAATAGTGGACTTTGTTATGGTTCTTGACAAAAAAAGAACTCCCCCTTCTTTGTTTTAAACTAACCCCCTTTTTGTATGATAAGGAAAGTGGGTGGTGCTGTGGTCTAAACCACCAAGCCTCTTGGGCTTGCTGATCGGAAGGCTGGTGGTTCAAATCTGCACGACGGTGTGAGCTCCCATTGCTGTCCCAGCTACTGCCAACCTAGCAGTTTGAAATCATGCCAGTACAAGTAGATAAATAGGTACCACTGTGGTGGGAAGGTAAATTGCATTTCTGTGAGCTCTGGATCCCGTCATGGTGTTCCGTTGCGCCTGAAGCATGTCGGCTCCCTTGGCCTAAAAAGTGAGATGAGCACTGCACCCCATAGTTGCCTTTGACTAGACTTAACCATCCAGGGGTCCTTTACCTTTTTACCTTATGATAAGTAGAGATAAGTGGATGATTCATGAAAACAGCAGGAAATCATCAGCTTTCTTTTGGACTGCATCCAAAAGCTGAGAGGGGCATCTTGTTGTCAGGGCAGCCCAGGACCTTCATACACAATGCCCAGGCCAAAGGGAGATAACTTTCGTGCTGCTAATGCAGAAGTTTGACTTCTTGCCAGACTGTCTCGCCAGAGTGGTGCATGCTCTTGTTATCTCCCACTTGGACTACTGCAATGCACTCTATGTGGGGCTACCTTTGAAGGTGACCCAGAAACTACAACTAATCCAGAATGTGGCAGCTAGACTGGTGACTGGGAGCGGCCACCGAGACCACATAACACCAATCTTGAAAGACTTACACTGGCTCCCAGTATGTTTCTGAGCACAATTCAAAGTGCTGGCGCTGACCTTTAACACCCTACATGGCCTTGGCCCAGTATACCTGAAGGAGCGTCTCCACCCCATCCTTCAGCCCGGACACTGAGGTCCAGCTCCGAGGGCCTTCTGGCGGTTCCTTCCCTGAGAGAAGTGAGGTTACAGGGAACCAGGCAGAGGGCCTTCTCGGTAGTGGCGCCTTCCCTGTGGAACACCCTCCCACCAGATGTAAAGAGAACAACAACTACCAGACTTTTAGAAGACATCTGAAGGCAGCCCTGTTTAGGGAAGCTTTTAATGTTTGATGGATTACTGTATTTTAATATTTTGTTGGAAGCCGCCCAGAGTGGCAGGGGAAGCCCAGCCAGATGGGCGGGGTATGTATAAATAAATAAGTAAGTAAGTAAGTAAGTAAGTAAGTAAGTAAGTAAGTAAATAATTTGACTTCACTCCTGAAGGCCCGTTCCATTGTCTCTTAAGACAGACAGTTGCCAGCAGCAACAACAAAATGCTGCATTGTGTGAGGAGAGGAAACGTGATCTAGTTTCCCACTGAATGCTTCACTACAACACCTTGATTACCGTCTCTCCATCTGACCTTCATCTCAGTGGGTATAAGATTCTCATTTAGACTACAATCCTAAGAACACTTTCTTGCGAGTATGCTCCATTGACTTACTTCTGATTAAGAATGCTTTGTATCCTACTGCCCATCTCTATCACACACCGTACTTAAGCAACACAATTTGGCTTAGCTTCCTTTTCATTCAGGGCTGCTTTTATGTATCAAAGCTGCCTATTTCATATAATAGTGCCATCCTTCCCAGGTGATATTTTCATGGAATGGCAGTTTTTCGGTAGCAATTGCAAACAATTCTTTCATCAAGCAGGTTCTTGGCATCTTTGTCTTCTTGTCAAAGCTATTCAGCTCTCGCTGAGCTTGCCCTAGCGCAAGAGCACCTCGGCTGACATTGCTGAATCCACACTAAACCAAACCTATTCTAATTTAGAAGATAATCAGGCCCAGCAACTGAACAGGATCCTTCTACAAAGCTATTCAACCCACGACTGAGAACGGGATGGTAGAATTTTGGATTGTGCCAATTCTTTCAGGCTGCCGAGAGCGCATGGCACTTGTTATTTGAATGTAAACTACATTCCCCCTGCTGTTTCTAGCTAAGGAGCAGCTTTGCCAGGCCTCTCCTTAGCTAGAAATGACTCACAGGGTGTTACAAGCCCCATGATCTCCCAGCAGGAAATGACATTCTGCATACCATTTTCAGCTAAGGGGAGGCCTTATGTGGAAGTGAGTTTTCTTCCACCTGTACTCTAAACGTTTTGCTATATGTATATAGCAAACATTTGACAAGAAGAGAACCAAGAGCCAGACAAGGATAGGGAATCAGTCCACAGATATACCTAATAGGAAGCTGACTTCAGTGGAGGGTTCTTAAATTCGCTCTGAAAACCAGGAACAACCCTACCGTTGGGCAAGGTGTGACAATGGTCTCAGGGGGCAGATCGAGGGAGGGGAGGAGCAACAGTCCTCTTGGCTGTTCTTCCGAAGCCTTCTGGCCATTCCCCTCTGTTTGAGAACAGGCCTGTTAGAAGAAGAGTTTGGATTTGATATCCCGCTTTATCACTACCCAAAGGAGTCTCAAAGCAGCTAACATTCTCCTTTCCCTTCCTCCCCCACAGCAAACACTCTGTGAGGTGAGTGGGGCTGAGAGACTTCAGAGAAGTGTGACTGGCCCAAGGTCACCCAGCAGCTGCATGTGGAGGAGCAGGGAAGCGAACCCGGTTCACCAGATTACGAGTCTACTGCTCTTAACCACTACACCACACTGGCTGTCTTGTCCCCCCCCCCCAACTAATCTGCTGTCTTGAGTAAAGGTAAAGGTAAAGGTACCCCTGCCCATACGGGCCAGTCTTGACAGACTCTAGGGTTGTGCGCTCATCTCACTCTATAGGCCGGGAGCCAGCGCTGTCCGCAGACACTTCCGGGTCACGTGGCCAGCGTGACAAGCTGCATCTGGCGAGCCAGCGCAGCACACGGAAACGCCGTTTACCTTCCCGCTAGTAAGCGGTCCCTATTTATCTACTTGCACCCGGGGGTGCTTTCGAACTGCTAGGTTGGCAGGCGCTGGGACCGAGCAACGGGAGCGCACCCCGCCACGGGGATTCGAACCACCGACCTTTCGATCGGTAAGTCCTAGGCGCTGAGGCTTTAACCCACAGCGCCACCCGCGTCCCTGAGTAGTAGAGTACATTATTCTGTCACCAGTGTTGAAGTAAAGATTGAACAGTGAGTTTAGCTAATGTGTGTACAGTGGTATCTTGGGTTACATACGCTTCAGGTTACAGACACTTCAGGTTACAGACTCTGCTAACCCAGAAATAGTACCTCGGGTTAAGAACTTTGCTTCAGGATGAGAACAGAAATCACGCAGCAGCGGTGCGGCAGCAGCGGGTGGCCCCATCAGCTAAAGTGGTGCTTCAGGTTAAGAACAGTTTCAGGGTAAGAACGGACCTCTGGAATGAATTAAGTACTTAACCCGAGGTACCACTGTACATGGAATAGGGAGGGGGCACAATCATGACCTTTGCCTCAGTCCTGCCCAAAACCACCTCCACATATCACACACAGCTTCCGAGTTCAAAGTCCTGTTGACCTCAGTCTAACAGTTACTTGAAATCCTGCCCAACGTCAGGGACTAGGCAGAGGAGGAATGGTGGAGATGCCTCCCTAGCCTGACCCTTCCAGGGAGGAGAAAGAGGAAGACACTATAGATTTACAACAGGAGGTATTGTGGGGAAGGTACAGGGGAGTACCATACGCCCAGAGAACCTGTCATTGTGCCATGGGTGTGGTTGAGTCCACCGAACACATTCTCTTGACTTGCCCTTCTTATGCAGAGCTTAGACAAAATTTTATAGACCCACTCCTATGTCAATTTAGCTTCCTACCCGGAGAAAACCAGGTTTTACACTTGCTGAATAATGTCACTAGAGCTATACCTTCCTTGGTGCCCAAATTTCTTTTTTTAGCTTTTAAGCGTCGCAAGACTATGATTGACTGTATTGATATGGGGCTATCTGTTTAGCCCATTTTAGTGTTGGTTAAGTTCTAAAATCTTTCTGGATGTTTTAACTGTGTATTGACAAATGTACTTTTTTTCTGACTGACGGTTGAATAAAAGGTTGATGATGATTACAACAGGGGGTGGAGGGAGGTCATAGCTCAGAGGCAGATGAGGGGGAAAGCTGGGAAATCACAGGACAGACAGAAAAAGACCCAGCTGACTCGTCGTTCCAGACCCTTCATCTCCCAGAAGCCAGCGAGCCTTAAAAGTAGGAGAGCAAAGAGCTCAAAGACAAAGGGCACGTAGCAGTACATGTAGAGGATGTGATGATGGTGATGAATGAGGAAGTGGGAGGGGGGTGGAGATTCACTTGGGACAATGCCATTATCCAAGAGGCTGGGTTCTATAGCATCTCTCTGTAAACATAAAATAAAAAAGGATGGTGAGAAACCAGCCAGGAGCCCCTGACAGCATCCTGACACCCAATGAGAAAAACTAAGCACATGTGTAACTCTCTCAATTTGATGATGTTGGCATGTGTGACTTATCTGTGTAACTCTGGCTTGAGTGTGCTCACAATTAGCTCACACTAGTCACATTTGACGGGTGCCGCTGTGGTCTAAACCACAGAGCATAGGGCTTGCTGATCAGAAGGTTGGTGGTTCGAATCCCTCAGACGGGGTGAGCTCCCGTTGTTTGGTCCCAGCTCCTGCCAACCTAGCAGTTTGAAAGCACATCAAAGTGCAAGTAGATAAATAGGTACCGCTCTGGCGGGAAGGTAAACGGCATTTCCGTGCGCTGCTCTGGTTCGCCAGAAGCAGCTTAGTCATGCTGGCCACATGACCCGGAAGCTGTACAGCAGCTCCCTCAGCCAATAAAGCGAGATGAGCACCATAATCCCAGAGTTGTCCGCGAATGGACCTAACGGTCAGGGGTCCCTTTACCTTAGTCACATTTGATGTGCCTAGATATACCTAGATATGGAGTTATTTGATGGGGAAAAGGCATTTTTGAAAAAATGTAGAGCAATTCTCTTGTTCTCCTTCCATTTGTGTAGGGGTTCCTTTGAGCAAAAAACGAGAAGAAAAATATAATATCCTAGACACCAAATCATCGTCAGCAAGGCACTGCATCCCATTTTGATGTTATAAGTGTTTTCTTTTGTCTGGCAAATTAGAAATGCAACTTTCTTTGTGGAAAGGTTGGCACTGGGGAGAGTTTAAATTACTATCAGGGGAGAGAAAAGTTAAACAAGGTAGTGGGGCAATGCATACATATCTAGTGGTCCTTATATTTATTGGAAATGAATATACAACAATCCACTATAGAGAAATCGAGTTGCCGTTTATGCATAATTCAGTTTTGTTGTGATATTACCAGGCATAGGTTTTGAGCATAAATCTCAGGTGCCAAAGGCTAGAACTTACTATTTCACCAGCACTACTTTCAATAAAAATATTAATTCCTTTTACACTCTTACGATAAATGCAATTTATAGAGCTGGGAATTGGGAAGAGCATTCCTGCAGTATACTCTTGTTAATGCCAGGACAGGAGATGCACACTGCGACTTTGCCAGCAGAATGACCAACCTGTCCAGAGTACCAAGAAATTTTAAAATGGTGTAGAAATGACAGACACATCCCTGAATTCTGGAGAAGTACCTCCACAGCCAAGCAGATGTTGGGTTTCCTTAATAAGTAAGGAAATATCTCTCTTCCCTTCCAGTCCTCATGAAGATTTGTTTGTGTTTTACTTTGAATTTTCCCTAATATACAGATTTTAATGCAATTTCCCAGTATCCAATTTTCACTAATATATGCATTGCTATGCACACTTACTATAGTAAGGTAAAGGTAAAGGTAAAGGTAAAGGTAAAGGTAAAGGACCTCTGTACTGTTAATTCCAGTCAAAGGCGACTATGGGGTTGTGGCACTCATCTCGCTTTCAGGCTGAGGGAGCTGGCATTTGTCCACAGACCACAGTGGTACCTCGGTTTACAAACAGTCCTGTTTACGAACTATTTGGTTTATGAACTCCGCAAAACCAGAAGTAGTGTTCCGGTTTGCGAACTTTACCTTGGTCTACGAACGGAAGGGCACTGGTGGTGGGAGGCCTCATTAGGGAAAGCGTGCCTCCGTTTAAGAACAGATTTCGTTTAAGAACGGACTTCAGGAATGGATTAAGTTCGTAAACCGAGGTACCACTGCATAGTATACAAATTTTTCTACCCATTGCAAATTTGGAGATGTGCGACTATTGAATTATAGCTGTGCTTCAGTTTGCGTATTGTTTTGGAAATTCTAATTATGTAGGTTTGCCTTTAAATGTGAACAGAATTCAATTTGCCGCCCATCCCCAACTGAGGCTGATGGGAATTGGAGCACAACAATATCTGGAGAGCTACAGGTCCTGTAGCTCTCCAGCTCTGTTGTCTCCTTTCAGCCAATGCCATAATAATAATATTATTATAATTTATTATTTATACCCCGCCCATCTGGCTGGGTTTCCCCAGCTGCTCTGGGTGGCTTTCGACAAAATATTAAAATACAATAATTCATCAAATATTAAAAGCTTCCCTAAACAGGGCTGCTAGTATTGGGCTGAACTAAAAGTAAGCTCTCTTACCCAGATGTCTGTTACTCACCACTGATGCTAGATATAACGTTCTTGTAATGCTTATTATCCATCAGCCAAATAGTTTCAAGAAACTGGAAAATGCACAGAGATTTGATTGCTATCCCCCTCAGTGTACAACAATTCATTAACTGCCAAAGTAAGTCTCATCTGATTGATTTTATTTCAGTACTAATCAAGTGCTCTACACATTACATTTTGTTTTCAACCAAATGCCATCTTCATGAGATTGTTTGGCTTCTAAGAAACGAATCTCGTGAGGGAGTAACCAGCTGGGATTAGGTGAAACTGTGCATGTTAATTGCTTGCTGCTTTTCTATTAAGTAAGATGTAGTTTTGTTTATGTTGATAATTCTTTTTGTACCTCAAATGTCCCACAAAGGGTTTCCTGTCCCTGGTAGTCATTTTAAACATGATCACCAAAGAGGATGATTGTCTCCAAAGAACCGGTCCAGTTTTTGGGATCTCTGTTGCTGAAAATAGTTGGGTGCCTTTCCAAGCAACTGTAAGAGGAGGAGGTAGGCTGGGCTGTCAACATCTGAAGAACTTGAGTGAGATGTACAGACTTTTGATATGAAATGCAAAGCTCCCATTTGGGTGGCAGAATCATGATGCAAATAGTAGAACTTGCATTATCCTGAAGCTCTGTAGCAGAAGCCCTAATTGTCTAGTATTAGTTGACATCCTAGAAGTAGATGGGCATGGACAACACAAGCCATGTTGTTGCTGCCCACCCCACAACCTGCTGTGACCCTGAGGGCAAATGCTTTAAAATATGGAGAGGAGGTAGGGGATTCCAGAAGATTCCCCTTCACTGGAAGCCCCTGGCCTTAGAGCCAGGGCTACCAGCACCCCCTTGTTCTGAGAAGCTTGCATCACACTCCTTTCTGGAACTTATGGCAGAGCTGAGGTCTTCTGAACGCTACCAGAATCAATGCCATAGAAATTGGGGAGGGTCCCCTAAAAAATCACAGGAGGTGGTAGGGGAAGTAATAGAACCACTTTGCATGACTGCCTTTAGAAATCTTCTGTGAGCCACAGTTGCTTGCTGGTGCAACCCCTAACCCACGAGTTGCTAACCACTGCCCCCCAGATGTTGTTGAACATCAACCCACTGTCTTAGCCATGCCAGCTCATGCTCCCTGGGTGTGTCAGGGCTGGAGGGGACCCATGGCTTCTCCTTGTGTGTCCTGGGCACACAGGGGCGGGACTGGGTGTGTGTCTCATCCTCCCCACCACTCCAGCGCTGCCTCCAAGTAGACCCACTTTGAACTTCTCCTCCTGCACAGACCACTGGAGCCGCTGCAGCAGGGGGCACCAAAATTTGTCCATGCTCAGGGTGCCATAATAACAATGCCCACCCTTGAGAGGATGGCGCATTGGCTGTGGTTCTTGCCTTTGTATAGTAAACTACATTTCAACCATGTGAAAGCCAGTGGTTTGCATACACACACCTTCTCCAGTCTCCAGTGTGGTGTAGTGGTTAAGAGCGGTAGTCTCATAATCTGGGAAACCGGGTTCGCATCTCCGCTCCTCCACATGCAGCTGCTGGGTGACCTTGGGCCAGTCACACTTCTTTGAAGTCTCTCAGCCCCACTCACCTCACAGAGTGTTTGTTGTGGGGGAGGAAGGGAAAGGAGAACGTTAGCCGCTTTGAGACTCCTTAAAGGGAGTGAAAGGCGGGATATCAAATCCAAACTCCTCCTCCTCCTCCTCCTCCTCCTCCTCCTCCTCCTCCTCCTCCTCCTCCTCTTCTTCTTCTTCTTCTTCCAGGCAACCAAGAGGAACCATCCCAGTTCAGGACATATTTCAGATGGGCAAAAGCACTCCTGAAGGGTGCAGAGTCTGGTCAGTGAGGGGTTGTGACATGGGGAGAGTCTGAAGGGCCAGGTAGAGATGTTCAGAGGGCAGGATTCAGGGAGGATCTCCACTGCTGGACAATGAGAAACTTTGTATTTTAGAGTTCTAGTAGGTTCTGCCCTTTGACTAGCAGAAAGTCTGCTGTAAGCTTGTATTTCAGGACCTTAGCAGTATATAGCATATAATGTTTTAAATAAACATGCCATGTCCTACCAGCACCTGTTAGGTAAAGCATGAATCAGCAGTCAAGATTCAACTGAGAATACACAAATGCTCTTCTGTAGAATGCTGTGCCCGCTGATGGAATAACCCCCCTCCAAAAAAATACTACCTAACTGTGAAAAATAAACGGGTAGGACTGTCCAAAATTGCAAGTAAATAAAATTACGAGAACTTTTTAGCAAGAAAATCACTACGTGGGTGGGTTTGACTCATGGTTTTGTAAGTCTGCAGCTGACAACGCTGTTATGCCTTCTCTATAGAAAGCCATGCGTAGGTGTTGGGTGAAGTGAAAGAGATAGGAGATCAGAGCGATGCTTCCATAATTACAAGTGACTTTTCTGCTCCTGGTGAAAACTTTTAAAAACCGGTTTCTTTCCTGCAACACAATGAAGTTTAACCAAGTCCTCAGAGTAAAACAACCGTGCTTCCATTTCTCTGAGGCAGCTTCCAGAAACTCTTGTTTAATTACTCAGAAAAGAAATGCATTCACCAGTAACCAACGTATTTCTCAGCACAAATAAGCTGCCAACTTTGGATATCAAGGAGAGAGGAGAGATTAGCAAGATGCATTCATTTTGACTACTTGAGGTAGTATCTGGATATTCAGTGGTTTCCATCATTGGACATATTATACTCACATTTGTAATCACTGGGCCTTTCCTTTCTAAATTGGCCACTGGAGTAATTTCCTTTTGTGTTGATCCAAATACTTCCCGATCATTTATGTTCAGAGACCAGGATTTGTCATCTTAGGAAATGTTTTTGTTGCAGGCGGGAGTAAGTTTTCCTCTTTTTTACTTTGCACATTATTATTTGACAACAGATTTATCTCTGCAATAACCCGTTGCTGTGCAGGGTCATTTCCCCAATTTTTATCTCCTCTATCACTTGTGACTTAGATTCCTTTAATTTTAATTTTAAGCCCATTGCTTCTTCTGTGTTGCACAATTTAAGCCCCGTTAATTTCTGTTTTATATGCCTGTTGTCTTTGTCCATGGAGTGATCTTTTAGAAGATCAAACCTATCCATTCTGAAGGAAATCAGCCCTGAGTGCTCACTGGAAGGACAGATCGTGAAGCTGAGGCTCCAATACTTTGGCCACCTCATGAGAAGAGAAGACTCCCTGGGAAAGACCCTGATGCTGGGAAAGATGGAGGGCACAAGGAGAAGGACGACAGAGGACAAGATGGTTGGACAATGTTCTCGAAGCTACAAACATGAGTCTGACCAAACTGCGGGAGGCAGTGGAAGACAGGAGTGCCTGGCATGCTCTGGTCCAGGGGGTCACGAAGAGTCGGACACGACTAAATGACTAAACAACAACAACAATTTCTGTTTTGCACAATTTAAGCTTCTCAATAAGTCTAGCCTTTCCAAGATTTCTGCCATGGTTGGCAAAGTCCAATACTGACGCATTAAGGCTTTCTCTTCCGAAGTAAAATTTTCTACCGACTTGATAGCGGAGTATTGTGGGTCGTGTTTAGGTGCTATCTTCCATTCTGGTTTTGATGTCTCGTTTATAATAAAGGGGCAAGGGTTGCTCAGAGTTATAGAATTTCAGCCTTGGAATTTAAAGCATTACATTCATTCAGATGAAATCCATACATTGTGCTAATAAACTGTAGCAAATTATATATATGATGCTCCACACTGCAATGCTTTAAGACAAAAATTTAGGTCAGAAATAGATATTGCTGGTTAGGGACACATTAATGAGCCAAAGGCAACAGCCCCTTCTCTCTCTTTCATCATGTTTCGTATTACATGATTCTGAAGTTGGATATGATTTATACCTGTATACCTGAAGGAGTGTCTCCACCCCCATCGTTCAATCCGGACATCCAGTGCAGAGGTGATTCCCTCATTGTGAGAAGTAAGGTTACAGGGAACCAGACAGAAGGCCTTCTCGGTAGTGGCGCCCACCCTGTGGAATGCCCTCCCTTCAGATGTCAAGGAAATAAGCAGCTATCTTATTTTTAAAAGACATCTGAAGGCAGCCTTGTTTAGGGAAGTTTTTAATATTTAATGCTGTATTGTTTTTAACACTTGATTGGGAGCCACCCAGAGTGGCTAGGGAAACTCAGCCAGATGGGCAGGGTATAAATAATAAATTATTATTATTATTATTATTATTATTATTATTATTATTATTATTATTATTATTATTATTATGTCACTATGCGATGAGTTTCCTTGAGCCTCCTGAAACCTCTTGAGGTAGCATAGTTTAATTTTTATTTTTTTAAAAAAGATATTTATTGGAATTTTGAACAGTAAAACAAACTTCACAATCAAACCAAAAAAGAAAAAAACATTATCACAATCAAATAAAAACAGAAAAATACAGTAAAAAACATAAAAAAGGTAGAAGAGAAGAAAAAAAAACATAAAAAAGACATAAAAATCCATTTTTTACTTATTGTTTTTATAACCCTCCTTCCTGACTTCCTCACATCTCCCTTTTCTGTGTTCCCTTTTACACAATCGTATTCAGCAGTGCCTTACCCTCTTTCAAATGTTATTCTATATTATACATTTCAACCTATTATGTCTCCAATTTTTCCCTTTATATCATTTTGTTTAAATTTGACATAATGTTATTCTAGCTTTTTCACCCTTATTCTTTTAAAACATTTTTTACATATTCCTTTCAACTATATCACTAATGCCATATTGTCTTTGTATCCTGCATCATTTTAACATTCAAACATTTTGCAATGTTTTTGCAAGTAGTCTTTAAGAGGTAGCATAGTTTTATGGCTTCTAGGCTTGGGTGTGTGTGAATGGCATCCAAAAGGTTTTAATTAAAAAAACCCCAAACAAATGGATTTTAAGAAATATATATTATATGTAGAAGCCAGAAAACTCCCAGTGACCCAAACAAGCAAACAATGTGTTAAATACATCCTCTGCTCCATCTTTCAGCACACTTGCCAAAGACGGATCTTATGTTCCTTTGTTGTTCTCAATAGGATCCCAGTGCATATTTTGTTGTCTAATGCAGGTTCTCACAGAAACAAGACTGAATGGACTTAAAGGTGAAGACGTGGACCAGAAATAAACTGATCCACAGATCTGCAATCAGTGCAGTTTGAGCTGTTGGTCATATTCATGTTTTTAGTTTCGAAAACTGCACAGAGAAATAACTGGGACGCCAGCGTAGGTTTATTTTTTATGCAATGTTTTATGAATGCCAGGTTTCGTGACTCCCCTCTCTAATATAACTGCTGATACATCTCGTTCAAAGCTCTTTTGTGCTGGCATGGGAAGGGTTTGGACCACAGTTTAGGGGGGGGGGGAGAGAGTTATTGAGAGTTTAAAAACCAGCAAACGATGAGCTTAACGTATCTGCAGAAGGTCCCTACAAAATCATGTCACCTTTCATTATTTTGAAATGGCTACTTTAATAAATCACAAACAATTTTGCATGACAAGCAGCCTACCTCCACCTCCCCAGCCCCCAGTCAGAATGATAATTGACACATTTACTTCATGGTTCTTCTGTTTTCGAAAATATTATATATCTATAGATGGTGATGATCAAAATGAACAACATCCAGAGCCAAAGTTCGTAACTGGCAGATGGTCGCTGAATGGCTACATAAAGGCAGAAGGCCATAGCTTTTGTGAGGGGGAAAAGGCATCCGTGATGATAACTTTTCATGTAGCACTGGTTCCAACACTTCACTGATGAATTTGGAAAATTAACTTTAACTACAGTCCTGAAGTATTTCTCCACGTCTGAAATTAAAGACAAAGCAAGAAATGAAATTTTGCATTTAAAGAAATGTTCAGGGGCAAATTTTGGCACATTCCGCAAGTTAGTCTCTACTGTCCAAAATGATCCATTTCTGTGCTCTGATATATAATTCTTTCATACTGAAGCAGAAACAAGCATTATAAGGGCCAGGTGCACCTCTGAACCTTTTATCTTTTTATTAGCAGAAATACCTTGTTTGCCAATTGTGTTGTGAGAAATAAGGGGAGTGTGTGGCATGCAGTCTATACCACTGAGCCTCTTGAGCTTGCCAACAAGAAGGTTGGCAGTTTGAGTCCATGTGATGGGGTGAACTCCTGTTGTTCTTTCTCAGCTCCTGCGAAACTAGCAGTTTGAAAATATACCAGCACGATTAGATAAATAGGTGCCATTGCGATAGGAAGGTAAATGGTGTTTCCGTGCGCACTGGCACTCGTTACGGTGTTCTGTTGTGCCAGAAGCAGTTTAGTCATGCTGGCCACATGACCCGGAAAGCTGTCTGCGAACAAACAACGGCTCCCTCAGCTTGAAGCAAGATGAGCACCGCAACCCTATAGTCGTCTTTGACTGGACTTAACCGTCCAGGGGTCCATTACCTTTCTACCTTATGGGAAATATTGAAAAGCTAGGAAAATGTCCACCAAATTACGGGAATGTAAATAAGAGTAGTTGTCCTGATGGGTGAACTTTCTCTGAGCTTGCACAGTGTGCTGGTCCTGGGGGGTTACCGTGCGGCATGGTCTGTGTCCGGTCCAGGGCTGAAGCGGGGTCCAAGGCAGGGAGTTGGGCGTGGTCAGGAACTCCAGCAGAAAGCAGGACAGGGTGCTGGCAGGAACAAATAACCAACGATGTTTCTCCCGCAACCTGGGACTGGGCTGGCTGGCTTTTATCTCCTCTGAGGCATAGGCACCTGGTCCACAGGTGACTCGCCTCTCCTGGCCTGGAGCCGAGCACTCCTCCTGAGAGAACTTAGTTCCCTCCGCCTCTCTGCCCTGAGCCTCTGCAGCTCAGGAGAGGCTAGAGAGTTACTGGACCCAGAGGCAATCTCACCTTCCCCTGACAGGGCTGGGAGAGGAGCACCTGCAGGCAATGGGTCCTCCATCACCTCAGGAGCCAGAGCGGATTCAGCTGGTGTCTGCTCCTGAGGATGTGGCACAGGTGAGGGCCCTTCAGGTTCAAGCCCCTGGCCCAGCTCAGCCGGCCCTGGAGGCGGGGACTCCTGTGCAGGCTGGGATTCCTCAGGTTCAGCCTCTGAATCAGATTCCCAGGCCATCACACCCAGCCTCCCAAAATATGGATGATCAGCCCTATATGACCACATGCCTTTTTCTTTAAGCCATCGCCATGCTTTCAGGGTGAATGCGTGAGAGCATAAAATGAACATACATGTGAGACCCATTCTCAAATACATTTTTTGAAGTTAATAACTCATTGGTAGTTTGCAGGTCTCTCCCCTTCTTCTTCTTCTTCTTCTTCTTCTTCTTCTTCTTCCCTTCCCTTTCATGATCTGAAGATACCTTTGTTTGACAGGAAGTGTTTAAACGTGCCATTTGAGTTGGCCCTCCCCGTAGATTTTGCCCTAATGAACTTTGACAACAGAAAGCTTTGAGATAGGGTCGTTAAGAAACAAAGAAGCATGGTCATACATTTTTAACTTATGACTGGTTTTGACTTAGTAATGGTTTTCCATTAGATAATCTGTACAGTAATTTTATTACACAATGTGTATGAGAATTACACAAGTCATCTTTACATAAATAAATGTATTTCAAGCCTAAAATCTGCCAGTTTGTATTTCTTAGTGGCAGAAAGTATTGATCTGATGTGTAGAGAGCTTTACTATTCTACTTAATTGAAGAGGGTTCTGGAAACTTCTAGAAGCTTCTCTGTGTGAAAGAAACAAGCAGAAGGTCCATGATGTTAGGGCTATTCCTTCAGAGAAGCTGAGTACAGCTGGTTTGAACTAGTTCTCTTTCTGTCAAGGTCATGCTGACTATAAAAGTAGGGCCAGAAGGAAGGAGCCTGAATTTCACACTTTCTCTTTTCCTTCTGGTGTAGTGTTTTGTACATAGTATGCTTAGTGTTAAGGTTTAGACTTATGCTATTGTTAAGTTTCGGGGACGCGGGTGGCGCTGTGGGTAAAACCTCAGCACCTAGGGCTTGCCGATCGCATGGTCGGCGGTTCGAATCCCCGCGGCGGGGTGAGCTCCCGTCTTTCGGTCCCAGCTCCTGCCCACCTAGCAGTTCAAAAGCACCCTTAAGTGCAAGTAGATAAATAGGTACCGCTTTCTAGCGGGAAGGTAAATGGCGTTCCGTGTGCTGCGCTGGTGCCAGAGCAGCTTCGTCACGCTGGCCACATGACCCAGAAGTGTCTCCGGACAGCGCTGGCCCCTGGCCTCTTAAGTGAGATGGGCGCACAACCCTAGAGTCGGACACGACTGGCCCGTACGGGCAGGGGTACCTTATTGTTAAGTTTAAGTTAAGTCTGCAGCAAGTGGATCTCTTATGGACAGTGCCAATCCTGTATGCATTGGTTTTGTGACCATTATGTTCATTTGCCTTCAGTAGCAGTAAAGCTCTGCTGGATGAAATATTAATTGCCTCTGGTCTATTTTTGGGGAATCCTGCAACGTGTTTAAGTTGTTACTCTGCTAACTATACGCTGGAATCTACTCTGGATCAATATTGAGTCGAATTTCCATGACAATATCTCCCAGACAATCATTTAAAAAGTAAGACCTCCTCTCAACCAAGTTTGTGCTGAAGGAGGTGCCATTTCTCTTCTGGAGCAAATCAGGCTGCTTTTTCTATTCCTCTAGTTCAAGGCACTTCAAAAGCCATTCCTGTATAGATGGATCATGAGGGTCTTTCTATTTTCTGGCCCATATTATTCTGGCTGCTGTTAACAAGATTTTTACTAAAGACATCTGTACTGCATCCTCAAACCAGCTAAATATTACCAATATTGGATAAAGTCTCAAATGTTCTGCTATCATCAGTGATCTGTAGCATAACAAATAGACCTTTCCAGAAGAAAGTGTAGCCTCCTTTTTCTTCCTTCAGTTGTCCCTCGCCTGTTCTTTGAGTCTCTTGAAGCGCCACAATATCAATGTTAAAACGACACAGCTCTCTTGCAATGATGGCTGTTCTGCGTTCAGGATGCTCGCTGTCTGTGCTATCTGACAAAGTCCATATATTCCATGTTCCAAAGTTCAATTGTCTTTTACGACTGCTAGGTGGTGACCCCGCTGGGTGTCTAGCCCCTCCCCCTTTTCAGGGTGAGCAGAGCGGATCCTAAAAAGGGTTGCTCAGTCATGGATACAGTTGCCGAGCTGCTCAACTGCCTTGTTCCCTGAGTCAGAACAACTGAATGGATGTGTGGGTCCAGAATTGGCCTCCACAGTCACTTACAGACTCATTGTTAAAACCGTGTCTATGGAAGACAATCTTACTCGGCTACAAGTGATCACCGAAGAAGAAGAAGAAGAAGAAGAAGAAGAAGAAGAAGAAGAAGAAGAAGAAGCATAACAAATACGGCTTATGTTCTGAAAGAATTTGTGTGTGTGGATAGATAATTGTAGAACGAATCTCACATGATTATCATTTTAGAGAAGTTCTTGGCTTAAACACATTGGGCGAATTGCAAAAATCAAGAAAGCATCTTTCCCCGCCCTCATTTTTTATTTTTTTTTGCTTGCCATCTTTATTGCATATGCTCATCAGACAATATGTCTGCTTGAGAACACAGTTACGCTCTTTCCTACACCCATGTTGGAGTGAAGAGTTGCCACAGGCTTTTTTCTTCAGTCGCACTGTTTCTGTATACGAGTCCTTGTACAGAAAATCCATTTAGCTTCAAATCCAGCATTGTTCGTCTTAAAAGCTTTCT